>NC_134832.1:158930631-159083091 GCF_004210375.1 Tachypleus tridentatus | reverse complement strand
CTGTCAGTCGTGTGTTTCAACTGTTAGTCTTATTCTAAAACAACTATTAAGAGTACTGTCAGTCGTGTTTCAGCTGTTAGTCTTATTCTAAAACAACTATTGTAGTACTGTCAGTCATTGTGTTTCAGCTGTTAGTCTTATTCTAAAACAACTATTATTGTAGTACTGTCAGTCGTGTGTTTCAGCTGTTAGTCTTAGTCTAAAACAACTATTGTAGTACTGTCAGATGTGTGTTTCAGTTGTTAGTCTTGTAGTAAAACAACTATTAAAGTACTGTCAGTCGTGTGTTTCAGCTGTTAGTCTTATTCTAAAACAACTATTAAAGTACTGTCAGTCGTGTGTTTCAGCTGTTAGTCTTGTAGTAAAACAACTTTTGTAATAGTTTCAGTCGTGTGTTTAAACTATTAGTCTTATTCTAAAACAACTATTGTTGTACTGTCAGCCGAGTGTTTCAGCTTTCAATCTTATTCTAAAACAACTATTGTTGTACTGTCAGCCGAGTTTTTCAGCTGTTAATCTTATTCTAAAACAACTATTGTTGTACTGTCAGCCGAGTGTTTCAGCTGTTAGTCTTATTCTAAAACAACTATTGTTGTTCTGTCAGCCGAGTGTTTCAGCTGTTAATCTTATTTTAAAACAACTATTAAAGTACTGTCAGCCGTGTGTTTCCACTGTTAGTCTTGTAGTTAAAACAACAAGTATTGTTGTACTGTCAGTCGTGTGTTTCAGCTGTTAGTCTTATTGTAAAACAACTATTAAAGTACTGCCATTCGTGTGTTTCAGCTGTTAGTCTTATTCTAAAACAACTATTTTAGTACTGTCAGCCGTGTGTTTCAGCTGTTAGTTTAATTCTAAAACAACTATTGTAGTACTGTCTGTCGTGTGTTTCAGCTGGTTATCTTATTCTAAAACAACTATTGTAGTACTGCCAGTCGTGTGTTTCAGCTGTTAGTCTTATTCTAAAACAACTATTAAAGTACTGTTAGTCTTTTTTTTTCAGCTGTTAGTCTTGTAGTAAAACAACTTTTGTAATACTGTCAGTCGTGTGTTTCAACTGTTAGTCTTATTCTAAAACAACTATTAAAGTACTGTTAGTCGTGTGTTTCAGCTGTTAGTCTTAATCTAAAACAACTATTAAAGTACTGTCAGTCGTGTGTTTCAGCTGTTAGTCTTGTAGTAAACAACTTTTGTAATAGTGTCAGTCGTGTGTTTCAACTATTAGTCGTATTTTAAAAACAAATATTGTAGTACTGTCAGTCGTGTGTTTCAGCTGTTAGTCTTGTAGTAAAACAACTATTAAAGTACTGCCAGTCGTGTGTTTCAAGTGTTAGTCTTATAGTAAAACAACTATTAAAGTACTGTCAGATGTGTGTTTCAACTGTTCGTCTTGTAGTAAAACAACTATTGTAGTACTGTCAGTCGTGTGTTTCAACTGTTAGTTTTATTCTAAAACAACTATTAAAGTACTATCAGTCGTGTGTTTCAGCTGTTAGTCTTATTCTAAAACAACTATTAAAGTACTGTCAGTCGTTTGTTTCAGCTGTTAGTCTTATAGTAAAACAACTATTAAAGTACTGTCAGTCGTGTGTTTCAACTGTTAGTCTTATTCTAAAACAACTATTAAAGTACTGCCAGTCGTGTGTTTCAGCTGTTAGTCTTATTCTAAAACAACTATTGTAGTACTGTCAGTCGTGTGTTTCAGCTGTTAGTCTTATTCTAAAACAACTATTGTAGTACTGTCAGTCGTGTGTTTCAGCTGTTAGTCTTAGTCTAAAACAACTATTGTAGTACTGTCAGATGTGTGTTTCAGTTGTTAGTCTTGTAGTAAAACAACTATTAAAGTACTGTCAGTCGTGTGTTTCAGCTGTTAGTCTTAATCTAAAACAACTATTAAAGTACTGTCAGTCGTGTGTTTCAGCTGTTAGTCTTGTAGTAAAACAACTTTTGTAATAGTTTCAGTCGTGTGTTTAAACTATTAGTCTTATTCTAAAACAACTATTGTTGTACTGTCAGCCGAGAGTTTCAGCTTTTAATCTTATTCTAAAACAACTATTGTTGTACTGTCAGCCGAGTTTTTCAGCTGTTAATCTTATTCTAAAACAACTATTGTTGTACTGTCAGCCGAGAGGTTCAGCTGTTAGTCTTATTCTTAAACAACTATTGTTGTTCTGGCAGTTGAGTGTTTCAGCTGTTAATCTTATTTTAAAACAACTATTAAAGTACTGTCAGCCGTGTGTTACCACTGTTAGTCTTGTAGTTAAAACAAGTATTGTTGTACTGTCAGTCGTGTGTTTCAGCTGTTAGTCTCGTTGTAAAACAACTATTAAAGTTCTGCCAGTCGTGTGTTTCAGCTGTTAGTCTTATTCTAAAACAACTATTTTAGTACTGTCAGCCGTGTGTTTCAGCTGTTAGTTTAATTCTAAAACAACTATTGTAGTACTGTCTGTCGTGTGTTTCAGCTGGTTATCTTATTCCAAAACAACTATTGTAGTACTGCCAGTCGTGTGTTTCAGCTGTTAGTGTTATTCTAAAACAAATATTAAAGTACTGTTAGTCTTTTTTTCAGCTGTTAGTCTTGTAGTAAAACAACTTTTGTAATACTGTCAGTCGTGTGTTTCAACTATTAGTCTTATTCTAAAACAAATATTAAAGTACTGTCAGTCTTTTTTTTCAGCTGTTAGTCTTGTAGTAAAACAACTTTTGTAATACTGTCAGTCGTGTGTTTCAACTATTAGTCTTATTCTAAAACAACTATTAAAGTACTGTGAGTCGTGTGTTTCAACTGTTAGTCTTATTCTAAAACAACTATTGTAGTACTGTCAGTCGTGTGTTTCAGTTGTTAGTCTTGTAGTAAAACAACTATTAAAGTACTGTCAGTTTCAGCTGTTAGTCTTATTCTAAAACAACTATTGTAGTACTGTCAGTCGTGTGTTTGAACTGCTAGTCTTATTCTAAAACAACTATTAAAGTACTGTCAGTCGTGTGTTTCAGCTGTTAGTCTTATTCTAAAACAACTATTGTTGTACTGTCAGTCATGTGTTTGAACTGTTAGTCTTATTCTAAAACAACTATTAAACTGCTGTCAGTCGTGTGTTTCAACTGTTAGTCTTATTCTAAAACAACTATTAAAGTACTGTCAGTCGTGTGATTCAGCTGTTAGTCTTATTCTAAAACAACTATTGTAGTACTGTCAGTCGTATGTTTCACCTGTTAGTCTTATTCTAAAACAACTATTGTTGTACTGTCAGCCGAGAGTTCCAACTGTTAGTCTTGTTCTGAAAGAACTATTGTTGTACTGTCAGCCGAGTGTTTCAGCTGTTAATCTTATTCTGAACCAACTATTGAAGTACTGTCAGTCGTGTGTTTCAGCTGTTAGTCTTATTCTAAAACAACTATTGTTGTACTGTCAGCCGAGTGTTTCAGCTGTTAGTCTTATTCTAAAACAACTATTGTTGTACTGTCAGCCGAGTGTTTCAGATGTTAGTTTTTTTCTAAAACAACTATTGTAGTACTGTCAGCCGAGTGTTTCAACAGTTAGTCTTATTCTAAAACAACTATTAAAGTACTGTCAGCCGTGTGTTTTAACTCTTTGTCTTATTCTAAAACAACTATTGTAGTACTGTCAGCCGTGTGTTTCAACTGTTAGTCTTATTCTAAAACAACTATTGTAGTACTGTCAGCCGTGTGTTTCAACAGTTAGTCTTATTCTAAAACAACTATTAAAGTACTGTCAGCCGTGTGTTACAGCTGTTAGTCTTGTAGTTAAAACAAGTATTGTTGTACTGTCAGTCGTGTGTTTCAGCTGTTAGTCTCGTTGTAAAACAACTATTAAAGTTCTGCCAGTCGTGTGTTTCAGCTGTTAGTCTTATTCTAAAACAACTATTTTAGTACTGTCAGCCGTGTGTTTTAGCTGTTAGTCTTATTCTAAAACAACTATTGTAGTACTGTCAGATGTGTGTTTCAGTTGTTAGTCTTGTAGTAAAAGAACTATTAAAGTACTGTCAGTCGTGTGTTTCAGCTGTTAGTCTTATTCTAAAACAACTATTGTAGTACTGTCAGTCGTGTGTTTCAGCTGTTAGTCTTGTAGTAAAACAACTATTAAAGTACTGTCAGTCGTGTGTTTCAGCTGTTAGTCTTAATCTAAAACAACTATTAAAGTACTGTCAGTCGTGTGTTTCAGCTGTTAGTCTTGTAGTAAACAACTTTTGTAATAGTGTCAGTCGTGTGTTTCAACTATTAGTCGTATTTTAAAAACAAATATTGTAGTACTGTCAGTCGTGTGTTTCAGCTGTTAGTCTTGTAGTAAAAGAACTATTAAAGTACTGCCAGTCGTGTGTTTCAAGTGTTAGTCTTATAGTAAAACAACTATTAAAGTACTGTCAGTTGTGTGTTTCAACTGTTCGTCTTGTAGTAAAACAACTATTGTAGTACTGTCAGTCGTGTGTTTCAACTGTTAGTCTTATTCTAAAACAACTATTAAAGTACTATCAGTCGTGTGTTTCAGCTGTTAGTCTTATTCTAAAACAACTATTAAAGTACTGTCAGTCGTTTGTTTCAACTGTTAGTCTTATAGTAAAACAACTATTAAAGTACTGTCAGTCGTGTGTTTCAACTGTTAGTCTTATTCTAAAACAACTATTAAAGTACTGCCAGTCGTGTGTTTCAGCTGTTAGTCTTATTCTAAAACAACTATTGTAGGACTGTCAGTCGTTTGTTTCAGCTGTTAGTCTTATTCTAAAACAACTATTGTAGTACTGTCAGTCGTTTGTTTCAGCTGTTAGTCTTATTCTAAAACAACTATTAAAGTACTGTCAGTCGTGTGTTTCAGCTGTTAGTCTTATTCTAAAACAAATATTGTAGTACTGTCAGTCGTGTGTTTCATCTGTTAGTCTTGTAGTAAAACAACTATTAAAGTACTGTCAGTCGTGTGTTTCAGCTGTTAGTCTTATTCTAAAACAACTATTGTAGTACTTTCAGTCGTTTGTTTCAGCTGTTAGTCTTATTCTAAAACAACTATTAAAGTACTGTCAGTCGTGTGTTTCAGCTGTTAGTCTTATTCTAAAACAACTATTGTAGTACTGTCAGTCGTGTGTTTCAGCTGTTAGTCTTATTCTAAAACAACTATTAAAGTACTGTCAGTCGTGTGTTTCATCTGTTAGTCTTGTAGTAAAACAACTATTAAAGTACTGTCAGTCATGTGTTTCAGCTTTTAGTCTTATTATAAAACAACTATTAAAGTACTGTCAGTCGTGTGTTTCAGCTGTTAGTGTTGTAGTAAAACAACTTTTGTAATACTGTCAGTCTGTGTTTCAACTATTAGTCTTATTCTAAAACAACTATTAAAGTACTGTTAGTCGTGTGTTTCAACTGTTAGTCTTATTCTAAAACAACTATTGTTGTACTGTCAGTCGTGTGTTTCAATTGTTAGTCTTATTCTAAAACAACTATTAAAGTACTGTCAGGCGTGTGTTTTAACTGTTAGTCTTATTCTAAAACAACTATTGTTGTACTGTCAGTCGTGTGTTTCAATTGTTAGTCTTATTCTAAAACAACTATTAAAGTACTGTCAGGCGTGTGTTTTAACTGTTAGTCTTATTCTAAAACAACTATTGTAGTACTGTCAGTCGTGTGTTTCAACTGTTAGTCTTATTCTAAAACAACTATTAAAGTACTGTCAGCCGTGTGTTTTAACTGTTAGTCTTATTCTAAAACAACTATTGTAGTACTGTCAGCCGTGTGTTTTAACTGTTAGTCTTATTCTAAAAGAACTATTGCAGTACCTTCCCCTATCCGATGATTCTGGAAATCACGCATAAATAACAGCTTGAGTGAATGAACAAATGTGTACGTGTTGCTTCATACTTTTTTAAAGGGAAATCTCAACTCACTAATACTCTTAGGCCTTAGGGTTTAAAACAGTACAGTCTGTTGGAATATCAATCCTTTTATACCTTCTGATCGCCCATGTCGGGATATATTATGTATTTTAATTTAATTGTCTTGTTGGGTTAAGTTAATTACGTTTGGGGAAGGAAACTTTTAGAACTTCACAATAGCTAATATAAGTTGATTATCAATAGATTCTTGAAGTTCAGAGTACACGAATTACAGCGCCTTATAGACACTAGTTGCACTACAGAAAGCTCATCCTTCTTGTTTTAGTGTAGCCTCTGTAGTTGCGAGAAACACTCAACAAACTGATAAGTCAGCTTGCAGGTCTTTGTAGACTCGGTTCACTCTTCCGGTGATGTCTAAGTACTGGTTATAAAATATATTTTGAATATTATTCTATTTTAAACGTATATGTGTGAAATACCAGATTCATAAACTCTTTTGTAAACGTGTTTTTTGTATATCTAATATTTAAATAATTTGTTGTCGTCTGATTAGCTGGTAAAGTTTAGGAAAGTTGTATTTTCCATACATCTGTGTAAAACAGTTATATTTACATTTTTACTAATATAAATTACTCTATATGAATTCACGCTGTGTGCATGTGAACTTTTCGTTTGTATGAGGACTTATACAGTTTTCTTAGCTAGCAGGACCATTCTTGACAGAGAGATTCAGATGACCCATGAGACGTTCATTTTTATATGTTGTCCATCCCCTCCTACCGTGGGTGTTACAGAGAACCATGGAACACTCAAAAAGATTATATGTGAATGACGAATGTCGAGAATATGTTTTTAGGGTCTTTGAACCCGAATCTGTCATCGTGACCCTCTCCTGAATCATATTTCTACTAACAAGCTATCAGGATCAAACGAGGCAAATGGAGCATGTTTGTGACTACGGACACTTATAGAAGTAACAAGGGATAATGGTGAAACACTTTGGGACCTCTGAGGGTCATGATGGGGTCTTTGGGTCCCGCAGCGTATTTTCAGTTGTAACAACTATCATTAAATACCTGATCCATTACTTGCTTGACGTCCAGTTTGGGCTATGTAACCGACAGTAGCTTTTGTACAGAAATTAAAAATTACCGACTAAATTATAAAGAAGATTTCCACATCACTTTCTGAAGACTATTTAATCACAGCGATACTAGTTTATACTCTTAAATTTACTTACATTTTTCTTTACCATACTTACTTCGAATGTCACATCTTGAGTCGTGATAAACAAGTTTTTCTAAGTACGTTCTAAAACACACAATAACTTAAGCGTATATGAACTGGTGCTCGCGCCTTTAAAAGTGTTTCATGCTGTTTTATTTCTATTAGTTGGTGGTGGTTACAGTGAAACTGTGTCGTGATAGGACTATATAGTTAAAGCTTAAGTCGTTTGGATTCTGTCTTCAACATCACGCTCACATTTTGTAAAGTTCAGCATTGTGTCTGGTCCAGTTGACACAAAGACCCAAGTGATAGAGAGCAGAACCTAGACAGCCAGACATATTGATAGATAGATAGAAGGGTATTTAGATGGACAAAAAAACAGAAAAAACTTATATAAATAGATATTTTTACTTAAATTTCTTATGTAGCTAAAAATGTTAAAAGTTGGTGGTTGTAATGGTAACATAAAACCTGCGGTTAAATGGAGTGTTACGAAATCATTCGTTACATATTAACTTAGAACACTGACTACTTCTACATGTCCTGGAAAACAGGTTTGCTCGGCTCGATAGTAGCACGTGTTCCAGTTATCCGCGATCCAATCCTCAGATGGTGCACATCCGATACCGATTTCTGCTTGGTACCGATTATGAACGTTGCGTAGTCGCTGCTTGATAGGACTGGATGGATAACCTGAGCCATAATTTCAGTTAAAACTATAGAACTTCAACAAATGATATTGGAGGTTTGAAGGTTAAGATTCCCAGTAATAACCGTAACCCTCAGGTTAAAGGAAAGGTTAAAGAACGTGATATCAGAATGATATAAGGGTATTTTAGATCCTTTAAAGAACAGTAAACTGTATTGACACATTTTTTGTTTTGACAATCCAAGTGTATGTTTGAAGACATTAAAATAAGTCTGTAGTGAGAATATTTATATATTTCTTTCTTTTTGTTTAAGCTACACAGTGGGCTATATATATTGTTTCCAGGTTACACAGTGGGCTATATATGTTGTTTCCAGGTTACACAGTGGGCTATATGTGTTGTTTCCAGATAATTTAGTTATAAAATGTTTAAAAGTTCATAATGTAAAAAAAAAAAAAAAAATGTAATTGGACAAAAGAACAACTCAATAGGTAATTGGATAATATTGAAGAACAACTCAATAGCTAATTGGATAATATTAAAGAACAACTCAATAGCTAATTGGATAATATTAAAGAAAAGTTATATACTGTTTATTTATAACATTTCTCGAATAACTAATACTAGAGCATTTTTACTCAGTGAAATAGAACTAGAAGAATGTCTGAAATATTTGTATAACTGTCTTTATTTACGTTAATAGATGTTTATTACAAATCCGCTTCCCAGTGGCACAGCGGGAAATCAACAATGTAGTCCGGATTTCGATACCATTAGTCTATAAGGCACAGATGACCATTGTGTTGTTTTGTGTTTAATTTCAAACAAAGGACTTTCAACTCCTCCTGTAAACATTGATCTAAATAACATACATTGAAGAAGCTAAGTTAATCTAAATAACATATATTTTAGAGCCTACGTTTATCTACAGAACATACATTTTAGAACCTACGTTTATCTAAATAACATACATTGTAGAACCTACGTTTATCTAAATAACATACATTTAGAACTTACGTTTCACGAACTTATTCTGTGATAAATTATCAACAATTTAAAATATCCACTGATTCGCGTTTCAAGTAAAACTGATTTTGAATGGAATAAGTTATGTAACATCAGAGAAACAGCTAACCTTCTGAGGCTGGTGTTATATATTTAAGTTGCCCTATAGATATTTTTTCTGGATTCATCTTATTTCTCCACTTCGCCCTATAAATTTTAACAGGATTCTACTTATTAATTTAAATTGCCCTATTTTACAGTTTTAGTTTGTAGCAAAAACATTTTAGTGTTTCAATTTGTTGTTTTGAATTTATGTTATATTTCACAAAAGAACGAACACGTGTCTGTTTTGGTAAAGTGTTTCAGGTCTTTAATCTTTAACTGTATCTTATTCTAATGGAAGTATGCAAAGGAATTAGAATTTAATAATTAATGGAGAAGCGAAAACAACTGAGTTTCTTCTGAAACTCATTACTTCGTATCTAGATAACTTTAATAAATTACCTTGCGTGAATATGTCGCAATATCAAATGTTTGGACTGTTGTCACGCACAGCTAGAGTAATCAATATAAACAACTACTGCTTGCTTACTATATATAGGTGCTTAACAGCATATTTTTAGCGAGGGACCTCGATTAATAGAAACTTTTTGGTGAAAATAAAGCTTTAGAATGAAAACTAAATAAGTAAATGAGGGCTTTTATCCACAATTTTTGTCTTCATTTCTTTTTGAAGTGTTCGACCAGTGTTGGGGAAAACCAGCTTTGTTTTAGATCTAGTTGTAAAATTGTTACAAGTTTTTATATAACAAAAATGTACCTGGAGAAAATAAAACATGACTTTATGACTTTCAGTACTTTTTGTTATGTCAGTGTACAGCTCACAACAGGTTAGCTAAGATCTTCTCATCGTGGATATTTAAACCTGAATTTTAGTGTTATAAACCCTCAGACATAACGAGAGATAATGAAAAGAATGCTTTTCAGTCGATTGTAACTGATGTGCATCAAACCTTAGGGCAACTAAAGACGTCCTGTTTATATGTATCATTCACTTTCTGGATCTGGATCTTACAGATGTCTTCCTGGCTCTTTGACACATCCTGCACAGTCCATTTTACCCATTCACTTGTCTTTCATCTATATCCTTCTTGGTTACACTTCTTTGTATCATTCTTTTGGTAATGTTTTCTGTACTGGCTGTACTGATCATAATATTTAGACTTTTGCTGTGTTAATGTATTAAGTAATATTCCAGCTTTGGTCCTTGTAAAGATATCTCTACTGATGTCTCTATCTTTATAAGGTGATCTCACGATTCTTCCAAACTTCCATATTTCACATGTACTGTTCTATTCATCCATATCCTGGATGGCTACTCCCGTATCACCAGCATTTACAAAAGTAGATAGTACGTAGCATCCAGGTATCCCTTCTGCGTTTATCCACTAATGTTTCTAGCTGCTGGGACATCTCTCGTTTTCCAAAGGGTATTTCATGCGATTTTTATTCATTTTCTTATCTCTGTGTCGTATTTACCATCGGTCGTAATGATGTAACCTGGATGTCTGAAAGCCGTCTTTTCTTCGCGACGTGTATGCCTTTCATATCTTCATGTTTCCAACTTAAAACTATCGTCTTTTTGGTTTGCATTCTGGGTCTACGCTCTGCATTTTTTACTTCAACCTAACATACAAGTTACGACATTCATTCTACGGGCGGTATGTCTCCGGATTTACAACGCTAAAATCAGGGGTTCGATTACCCTCGGTGGGCTGAGCAGATAGCCCTTTGTGGCTTTGCTATATGAAAAACACACACACTCATTCTACGGGTATATATAAATTTAAAACGTGTCTATTCCTTTACGTATTTTTATATAAACAGAACATAATAATAAGATATTTTATTTGCAGATATTATAAATTATTAACTAAAAGAATGAGTCTATAGATATGTTTGTATAAATGGTGAGGATTTTATAAATATTTTTAAAGAAGCAGTAAAATCAAACAAAACTTAAATGTTCAACTTCTTTTACTGCTACAGCGCAAACAAAACAAAGATAATGTAGTACAAGCAATGAAGATGTCATTAGGAAAATACTTAACATAAAATACTCGTCTTGATGATCTAGGGGAAAAGAAGAACAAATTTACATAAAATACTCGTCTTGATGATCTAGGGGAAAAGAAGAACAATTTTCTGTGTCGGTATAATGTAGAGGAAAATTAAGTTCTCCAGTATAAACAGTGACATTTAGAGACTATCCAGTTATTATACAGTAGAGACTATACAGTAGAGACTATCCAGTTATTATACAGTAGAGACTATACAGTAGAGACTATCCAGTTATTATACAGTAGAGACTATACAGTAGAGACTATCCAGTTATTATACAGTAGAGACTATACAGTAGAGACTATCCAGTTATTATACAGTAGAGACTACACAGTAGAGACTATCCAGTTATTATACAGTAGAGACTATACAGTTATTATACAGTAGAGACTATACAGTAGAGACTATCCAGTTATCATACAGTAGAGACTATCCAGTTATTATACAGTAGAGACTATCCAGTTATTATACAGTAGAGACTATACAGTTATTATACAGTAGAGACTATCCAGTTATTATACAGTAGAGACTATCCAGTTATTATACAGTAGAGACTATCCAGTTATTATACAGTAGAGACTATCCAGTTATTTTACAGTAAAGACTATACAGTTATTATACAGTAGAGACTATCCAGTTATTATACAGTAGAGACTATACAGTTATTATACAGTAGAGACTATCCAGTTATTATACAGTAGAGACTATACAGTAGAGACTATCCAGTTATTATACAGTAGAGACTATCCAGTAATTATACAGTAGAGACTATCCAGTTATTATACAGTAGAGACTATCCAGTTATTATACAGTAGAGACTATCCAGTTATTATACAGTGATGTTTATTAAATATCCACTTAGTATACAGTGATGTTTACAAACTGTCCGTTTATTATGCAGTGATGTTTATAAACTGTCCGTTTATTATGCAGTGATGTTTATAAACTGTCCGTTTATTATGCAGTGATGTTTATAAACTGTCCGTTTATTATGCAGTGATGTTTACAAACTGTCCTTCATTATGCGGTGATGTCCATAAACTGTCCAGTTAGTATACAGTGATGTTTATAAAGAGTTCAGATAGTATACAGTGATGTTTATAAGGTGTTCAGATAGTATACAGTGATGTTTATAAGGTGTTCAGATAGTATACAGTGATGTTTATAAAGAGTTCAGATAGTATACAGTGATGTTTATAAGGTGTTCAGATAGTATACAGTGATGTTTATAAGGTATTCAGATAGTATACAGTGATGTTTATAAGGTGTTCAGATAGTATACAGTGATGTTTATAAGGTGTTCAGATAGTATACAGTGATTTTTATAAGGTGTTCAGATAGTATACAGTGATGTTTATAAGGTGTTCAGATAGTATACAGTGATGTTTATAAGGTGTTCAGATAGTATACAGTGATTTTTATAAGGTGTTCAGATAGTATACAGTGATGCTTATAAAGAGTTCAGATAGTATACAGTGATGTTTATAAGGTATTCAGATAGTATACAGTGATGTTTATAAGGTGTTCAGATAGTATACAGTGATGTTTATAAGGTATTCAGATAGTATACAGTGATGTTTATAAGGTATTCAGATAGTATACAGTGATGTTTATAAGGTATTCAGATAGTATACAGTGATTTTTATAAGGTGTTCAGATAGTATACAGTGATTTTTATAAGGTGTTCAGATAGTATACAGTGATGTTTATAAGGTGTTCAGATAGTATACAGTGATGCTTATAAAGAGTTCAGATAGTATACAGTGATGTTTATAAGGTGTTCAGATAGTATACAGTGATGTTTATAAGGTGTTCAGATAGTATACAGTGATGCTTATAAAGAGTTCAGATAGTATACAGTGATGTTTATAAGGTATTCAGATAGTATACAGTGATGTTTATAAGGTGTTCAGATAGTATACAGTGATGTTTATAAGGTATTCAGATAGTATACAGTGATGTTTATAAGGTATTCAGATAGTATACAGTGATTTTTATAAGGTGTTCAGATAGTATACAGTGATTTTTATAAGGTGTTCAGATAGTATACAGTGATGTTTATAAGGTGTTCAGATAGTATACAGTGATGCTTATAAAGAGTTCAGATAGTATACAGTGATGTTTATAAGGTATTCAGATAGTATACAGTGATGTTTATAAGGTGTTCAGATAGTATACAGTGATGCTTATAAGGTGTTCAGATAGTATACAGTGATGCTTATAAAGAGTTCAGATAGTATACAGTGATGTTTATAAGGTATTCAGTTAGTATACAGTGATGTTTATAAGGGGTTCAGATAGTATACAGTGATGTTTATAAGGTATTCAGATAGTATACAGTGATTTTTATAAGGTGTTCAGATAGTATACAGTGATTTTTATAAGGTGTTCAGATAGTATACAGTGATGTTTATAAGGTGTTCAGATAGTATACAGTGATGCTTATAAAGAGTTCAGATAGTATACAGTGATGTTTATAAGGTGTTCAGATAGTATACAGTGATGTTTATAAGGTGTTCAGATAGTATACAGTGATGCTTATAAAGAGTTCAGATAGTATACAGTGATGTTTATAAGGTATTCAGATAGTATACAGTGATGTTTATAAGGTGTTCAGATGAGTATACAGTGATGTTTATAAGGTATTCAGATAGTATACAGTGATGTTTATAAGGTATTCAGATAGTATACAGTGATTTTTATAAGGTGTTCAGATAGTATACAGTGATTTTTATAAGGTGTTCAGATAGTATACAGTGATGTTTATAAGGTGTTCAGATAGTATACAGTGATGCTTATAAAGAGTTCAGATAGTATACAGTGATGTTTATAAGGTATTCAGATAGTATACAGTGATGTTTATAAGGTGTTCAGATAGTATACAGTGATGCTTATAAGGTGTTCAGATAGTATACAGTGATGCTTATAAAGAGTTCAGATAGTATACAGTGATGTTTATAAGGTATTCAGTTAGTATACAGTGATGTTTATAAGGGGTTCAGATAGTATACAGTGATGTTTATAAGGGGTTCAGATAGTATACAGTGATGCTTATAAGGTGTTCAGATAGTATACAGTGATGTTTATAAGGTGTTCAGTTAGTATACAGTGATGATTACAAACTGTCCAGTTAGTATAGAGTGATGTTTACAAACTGTCCACTTACTATATTGTGATGTTTATAAACTGTGCAGTTAGTATACAATAATACTTATAAACTGTCCGTTTATCATGCAGTGATGTTTATAAATTGTCCAGTTAGTATACAGTGATGTTTACAAACTACCCAATATTACACAGTGGTTTGTATAAACTATGTCTACTGAAAACATATTGTAAACCTTATTAACTGTAAAACATAACTAACATACCAACTATCACAAGAAATTTAGTTGCATTTAGTATTACTTATGCAATTGAAGCTGACAAAACTTGTCCAGGCTACTTTTATGATTAGGTGAGAAACTTTTGAAGACGTTGGATTTTATTTCAAGCAACTGCAGACCTAGTGGTACTTTTATAAAATCTTTAGAGTTTGTTATTGTTGTTAAGCTACTCAAGTTATTTGCAATTATATCCGCAATAAATTGAAATCTATTAAACTGCAAAGACCTGAAGCCCCCTTTTGTACAAGGGTAAGCTGAATAGCAAATCATATAAAATGAATAATTACCAGATACATGATTGGTCAAGAAAGAGACAGCTATGGGCGTGGTTTACATATTATTATAATGTGACAAACTGTAACAGTAGTGTCATTATTATAATGTGACAAACTGTAACAGTAATGTCATTATTATAATGTGACAAACTGAACAGTAGTGTCATTAATATAATGTGACAAACTGTAACAGTAGTGTCATTAATATAATGTGACAAACTGTAACAGTAGTGTCATTAATATAATGTGACAAACTGTAACAGTAGTGTCATTAATATAATGTGACAAACTGTAACAGTAGTGTCATTATTATAATGTGACAAACTGTACCAGTAGTGTCATTAATCAAATGTGACAAACTGTAACAGTAGTGTCATTATTATAATGTGACAAACTGTAACAGTAGTGTCATTATTATAATGTGACAAACTGTAACAGTAGTGTTATTATTATAATGTGACAAACTGTAACAGTAGTGTCATTAATATAATGTGACAAACTGTAACAGTAGTGTCATTATTATAATGTGACAAACTCTAACAGAAGTGTTGTATTTTCATCATTGTAATGTGACAAACTCTAACGGAAGTGTTATATTGTCATTATTATAATGTGGCAAACTCTAACGGAAGTGTTATATTGTCATTATTATAATGTTGGCTTTTCACTGTTATAATTTATAATCTTCTTATCTTTCTCTGATAACACTAGGTAACACAAATTTTGTCCCTGGATAGTATGTATTATTTCTTATTGGTTATGTTGTAAAAGTACAGAAAATGACCATTATTCCCTTCAAACTTTGCTTTTGTAACCTGGATAATGATATTTAGAAATTAACCTATTTTTTATATAAAACGGGCAAATTTGCACATTTTCATTTACAGTAGGTCTGAATGAAACAGTATATGAATCAAAATTTACATGTATTTATACAAAAGATACACAAAAATGTTTAGAAGTGAGTAGTTTCTCGAGATTTGCGACTGTAATGTAAATCACTTTCACGTATCAGTCCCCAAATATAGTCTTGGCATTCGACTTTGTTAGGCCAATTTCTCTGATCAAGTCATTGAGGTCTCTTTGGTTGGGGTAGTATGGGTTTCTCTCATCAGCTGCACCTTTGAAATTGTAATCTAAATCTTCAACGTCTATTTCCTCTTCTGATTTGCTGCTCTCTTCTGAGAATGGTTGCTTTCTCTCTGTCGGGGTGGGTACAAGGAACTCAGGGCAGTGGGGCACTGGGATGATCGATGGTGGAAGGTCCGGATACATGATAGCAGATGCATTATTGCCAGCCTGACGCTTGGAAGAGTCCACCTGCAAAAGTAGCAATTGCTTGAGTGGTCAGTGGGTTCACGCCAAATTCTTGAAATAGCGAACTTCATGGCTCTCTTTTCCCCCTCTGTATCGTTCTGCAAAAGAACAAAATAAACTTGTTATTATGAAGAATAAATATATTTCATCCACAACTAAGGTGTAAGAGGTTCATGCAAATATTTTATGTGTGATATTTTTTCTATACTACTGGATATTAAAAAAAATAAAAAGATATTTAAATTTTAAAAGGTCTAAAATTTATATAATATAAAATCTTACTATTCAAGTAGGCAAAAATTGTCCGTCTTACCTTCTAGAGTAGGCTCGGCATGGCCAAGCGTGTTAAGGCGTGCGACTCGTAATCTGAGGGTCGCGGGTTCGCATCCTCGTCGCGCCAAACATGCTCGCCCTTTCAGCCGTGGGAGCGTTATAATATGACGGTCAATCCCACTATTCGTTGGTAAAAGAGTAGCCCAAGAGTTGGCGGTGGGTGGTGATGACTAGCTGCCTTCCCTCTAGTCTTACACTGCAAAATTAGGGACGGCTAGCACAGATAGCCCTCGAGTAGCTTTGTGCGAAATTCAAAAATACAAATACCTTCCAGAGTTTTTTTGCAGTGCTCGCAGGTATAATTGGCTACCCAGGGTTTGTCTTGATTCCCGACAGGCATGCCGAAATATGCCCTGCAGGCTTCACACATTTTAGCAGATGCTGTCACAGAGTACATTTTCACTCTTGTCGTGTTAAATTGGCCACATACATATCAGAATGTGTCTGGAGAATCCTTGCAGCTTCTTGATGCCATCTCTGATAAAATCAGATAGATCTATGTTTTCACTTAGGCAGCTAGAACTGGACTGAAGTGGTGACTGGTGAGCCCCTATATGTATACTACTATGGAAAGTTCTAGAAAATTCTTAAAGATTCTTGAAAATTCTCGTAAGTTCCACAACATTCTAGAAAGTTCGAGAAAATTCTCTATCAGCTACTCAGCAATGAATCTACTTGGAATGTTCTGGAAAATGGGTAAATTTGAAAATTTCATTTCCCAGGTCAAAATTTGAAGAGAAAAATAGGTCTTTTCCATTCATTTTAGGCATAAGTTATTAGGAAATAACAGTTACTGCCCAGGAACAAGAAGAAGTAAAAATTTTGTTACGTAGTGTAATCTCGTATGGTGTTTACTGTAAATTCGCTGGGAGATCTTGTACTTGGGTTTATCATGCAAGACTAGGTTAAAAACCGAGAATATATGTTGATTAGATCTCGAAACAGATGAAAATATAAAATAATTGTATAACTCTAAATGACCGAAAATTAAATACTCTGTTTTGTTTATGTTTTAAGTAAACGATGTGTCAAGTGACATGGTATCCGTGTTTTCTTTTATAAATATATTCTGTTTCTGATGTACATAGTAGACAGACATAGAAACAACTGGTACACTTCATATAAGATATTATACTAACACGTTCTATTCTCTTAAAATTACTTTTAAAACAGTAAGTTGTTGTTGGTGAGTATCTTGAAAAACGAATATTCTAGAATGAGAGTTTGAAACGTATAAATGAAACTATTTCTGTAACATTTTATTATCTCAGAACATTTTTGTTGTCTATCGTCAGAATTATTGTAAACCTGGCTAGGAGAATAATCTGTGACGCCTGTTAATAATTAGTTCAAGCTCGACCAGGTTATTATCGCCACATTCTTTCTGGATCTAGTATTATGGCGTTGTTATATCTCTGGTAGAAGTCATTCTTTTAGGATTGTCTGTGTCGTTAAGCAACGATCCGGGTAAACTAACTTTGGATATCAGAGATTGACGTTACAGCAGAAGTGAGAAAACACGAAACATTTTTTGTCATTAGTTCCTCGCCATCAGAAAAGAATGTCATCCATTTTGAGGCCTGCATTGAATTTTACCACAATAGAAATGACATCATTAAGTTAAGAATGTCAAACATGTGCAGTGTTTTTTAATGAAAAAGATGAAACCCCGAATTTATGTTGTACAATTACAGCAGAAAGAAGCGAAGAGATAATAGTTATGTAAAGAATTTTCAGTTATATTTTTTCGTATGTATGTAATTAGATATTTACTCCAAGAGCCTCGAAATCACACAGCAAGGACGGATGTTATTTTTTCCAAATAATAATTTATATAAATTCCAAGTGGTTCTGTTTAACACAGAAATGTTGTCGATGGCTAGATAGTTTATTTTCTATTTCTTGGAAGATCACACATTTGAAATTTAAATTTGTAAATGTTTTTAAGAAGAGTTTATAAAAAAAAACTTGTCTGTCTAATGATATTCCCTGCGGTTTTTATGAGAAATTTTAACGAGCGTGGACAATTTGTTTCAAACAACACCTTAGCAATATTTTAATTTTCGTGTTGTTTGTATTTCACATATTGCCTGAGTCTATTTATATTACATTTTATAGACACTGCAAAATATTTCGCAGAAAGAATACCCATTCCTGTATTCTTTGTATATTCAGTGCAGTGGTGAAAATGGTGCAACTTGAAGTATTCACCTATTTGTTATGCTTGCCAATTTATTTACATTATCAGAAATTGGCCCGGCATGGCCAAGCGTGTTAAGGCGTGCGACTCGTAATCTTTCAACTCGCCCTTTCAGCCGTGGGGGCGTTATAATGTTACGGTCAATCCCACTATTCGTCGGTTAAAGAGTAGCCCAAGAGCGGTGGGTGGTGATGACTAGCTGTCTTCCCTCTAGTTTTACACTACTAAATTAGGGACGGCTAGCACAGATAGACCTCGAGTAGCTTTGTGCGAAATTCAGAAAAAAACAAAAAACAAAACAAAATCAGAAATTGTTTTGTTTACTTTTCAACAATGCACTTAGTAAGTTGAGGCTGAACTGTTTCAATATTTTATTAGTCTAGGGAACTGCATTGGAATACACTGTTAATCGTGAGAGTTTTAAGACTACACTGTTACAATATATCCTTGATATCAACAATGCTAAGGTTGAAGTGTTTCTATACATTATGAGTCTTAAATACGTTAATATTACACTGTTAAATTATGTTGTTAACCTTAACAACGCTAAGTTAGTCTTAACATGTGTGTGTGTGTGTGTTCATTACGTGTTATATGTATGCATTACTGTTTATATGGCTGTGTACTTGCAAGGCCGAGTCGGAGTTTGCAGTTTAATGAGTCGTAAGTTATCGATTTTTTGTGATAGAGGTGGATTTATATCTTAAGAGCTGTGACGTACTATTTCCTCGCGCCACTAAATTGGTTCTGTTTCGGAAAATAATTTTAATTTTCAAACTCTTTAATTTAATACACGTCTGCTCTTTTAGTATTTTTCATTTTCATTGTCATATAGCAGTAGACAGTGACTGATAGAAAAAGGTATATAAATGTGCACTTAATGCATGATTAAGTTAGTATGTATGTAGCCAAATAGAGTTCGATTTGACGATATGATAGCATTTATTCGATCATACCGTCAAACTACAAATCACATAAGTGTAGTTAATAGAAACTATCATACAGGTTGAGCCAACTTTAAATCGCTGTAAATGAAGAATAATAATTTAGTACGCGTGACACAAACAACCAAAGTTAATAAGTAGAATTAATAAGCTATTTTTCATTTTAAAGAATTTCTTAGTAAGGGCCAGAGGGAACCAAACTAATATTTTCGTGTCAGCAAATCTCATAGACGAATGATCGTACGCATGCGAAAGGTAAGCCTAATATCTTTGTACTTTGTGAGCGAAAGTTAGTATGTCTGCATTATTTGACGAAATATTAAGGGGTAAATATAAGTAACATAGGGAAATAATAACATATTTGATTCTTTAGCCTGTCTATAAATCCTCACTCCGACGAAAAAAATAATAAAATAAACTTACCTCTGTATTTTCAGGAAACCATTTATTCCACCATTAAAATCATGTAGGATCATATTTTCCCTACTGCTAAGTATCTTAGGAAAATACAGTTGCCTTAATTTCAACATACCTTGTCTCTTGCAAATCTTAAATCTCTGCTATCTTGCCTTATTTTCCGTCTAACTGACAATAAAGAAGCCACATAGCTTTATGTAATTAATTCATCGGATATTGTAAACTTCTTGGTGGGCACCTATTATCCAATTCTTTTCTCAAGAGAAAATAAGTGAATGGACAACCATTCCATTCCAGGAATCATCTTAATAGCCCTCATCTTAACCTTTTTCAATAAATCGATATCCTTTCTTACATAAGGGCATTAAAACCGTACGGAGGTTTCAAAGTGAGGCCTAACTAGCGATAATTAACTCTTTACAGACTTTTCATAGTGAGGCCTTACTAGCGATAATTAACTCTTTGCAGAGTTTTCAAAGTGAGGCCTAACTCGCGATAATTAACTTTCGACAAAAGGTCTATCAAAATATCCGTGGATTCTATTAGCTTTACTCCCAACAACAGAGAACTCTAGATAGCTTGAGTGAAATATTACTGTTTCAGTGCTATTTTCTAGTGTCATGCTGTTGAATTTGTTTCGCATTAGTATTAAACGTGTGATCTGAACTGCAGTATCCTAAATGTATTATCCCGTATCGACTATAATTAAACGTTATGTAACAACTACATATCCAGGTCATTATTTAGGATCCAAGAGTTTAATATCGTCAGCAAAACTTACTGTAAACAAGAAAAGACACGGTCTTCTGGTAAGAAGAATCCAGTTTGACTGGAGTCCATTAATAATAACATTTTACTTTCTCTGATCCAACTCCTTTACAATATACATAACTAGTGTTACCTGGATTATCACCAGTCATTATTTTATAAACTATTTTATTTGTTAAATATTTTTGGAAAAGCCTTTTTAAAATCTAATTACCTTAAATCTACAGCTATCCCATAGTTTAGATAACACGTATCTCCCTTAGAGTTAATAGATTAGAAAGGAAATATTACATGTAGTAAACCAATGCTGAATTTTATGATATCATATTTCAGGTTAAAATATTTTCCCAACTACAGAAGTAAGCCTAATTAGTCTATAATTTCAAGGACAATTCTTATCATTCTTTTAAAAAAAGGAGAGTTATTGACTCTCTTATCGTTAAGCGATTGTCCACTTTTTTATTTAATAAAATCAGCTAGCGAATCTAGTCTTTAATTAAAGGAAGTGCCCTGTTACTTAAAACTTATTTATTATAGGATGTAGAATATAACATGTATGGTTAGAATGTTCGATCTGATGTCGTCAGGTTAACCTGGTGAAACTTTTGTATCTCAGAACGGCTGGTATGGGTATTAACACTTATTGACAACCAGAGAACAACGTTTTGACCTTTCTCGTAATCAAGAATTACTTCACCACTGGAGAAACGTTATATCCATCTATAATATTTTTTGTATATCTGATAATAAATAAATAAGTTTTAAAATGTAATAGTTTATTTACTTTAAAATCGTGGGATTCTTTATCTATTTTTAATATCTCATATTCGTCATCATTGAAATAAATTCAACTGTTTTACATACAATTTATATTGAACATATAAAAGCTCAGCTATTTTATAGTTCTTTAGTAAAACCTTACAACCAGTAAGCATATTTGCAGGGTTAAATCACCAGTTTCATTTCATCCAATTTTTTTTTTATATTTCCATTTTTTACTCACCTGTTAATTCTCTCGGCCTCAAACAGGGGTTATACCTACTTTTTAACATAACGTTTTAGGACAATGTGAGACTTATTGGTCCATCTCGGCTCTTCCACACTCTAAACTAAATTAACTTAAAACAACAACAACGACAAGAAACAAGCAAACTTCAAAGCCATACCTTATCATGCATATACTTATCAACCTTTTGGTTAATCTCATTCAAATTTATTGCCTTTACAACATCTGAAGACAATCCATTCCAAAGGTCAACCACTCTGTTAAAAAATGTCTTATTCAAAATTTATAACTATGTCCCCTAGTTATACTATTCTCATTGTTAAATATCTAAAAGGATAATGCATCAACACTACCAATTCTGTATACAATCTTCAACACCTCAATCTGATCCCTCTATCTGTTATTTTTTTCAAGAGTAAACAATTTCAAAGATTTTAGCCTATCTTCATATAATAATCACTTCATCCCAGGCATCATTCTAGTAACCTTCCTCTGAATCCTTTCCAAGAATTAAGTGTTTTTTCCTAAGGTAAAAAATCCAAGTCTGAATACAATGTTCTAAATATGGCTTAACCAGTGACTTGTAGAATGAAATTGTAACATTTGAGACTTGTATTCAGTATTTCAACAGATGCAGCCTAAAATCGTATTTACTCTACCACAAGCAACAACTGATGAAATGTTTTTTAAAAGAAGTGAAAATAGTTGATCCATTCAAGTCACAATTATCTAAATTTCTAATCAAAGAAAGCTACTTTCATGAATCAAAACTAAAAACTGAACCAATAGTTAACCAAGCTTATTTGTTCGAAATATCTAAAACAAATTATTTTCATAGTTGTTTGTTTGGAATGACTGAAATCTAACTTTCGTCATTTTACAATGTGTCTAGTCTACAATATAAGGTTTACTGTTGTTTGGATAGTTTGAGTATTTATTGTTCATTATTGTTAAAATGTTTATAAACTAATTATTATTATATTAATTATTATAAACTTTATTATTATAAACTAATGTGTTTCAGAGCCAATATTTGTTATTATTGGATATCCCTCTAGTTTATTATTAAAAACTAATGTGGTTCAGAGCCAATATTTATTATTATTGGATATCCCTCTAGTTTATTATTAAAAGCTAATGTGTTTCAGGGCCAATATTTGTTATTATTGGATATCCATCTAGTTTATTATTAAAAACTAATGTGTTTCAGAGCCAATATTTGTTATTATTGGATATCCCTCTAGTTTATTATTAAAAACTAATGTGTTTCAGAGCCAATATTTGTTATTATTGGATACCCCTCTAGTTTATCATTATAAACTAATGTGTTTCAGAGCCAATATTTGTTATTGTTGGGTATCCCTCTAGTTTATTATTATAAACTAATGTGTTTCAGAGCCAATATTTGTTATTGTTGGGTATCCCTCTAGTTTATTATTATAAACTAATGTGTTTCAGAGCCAATATTTGTTATTATTGGGAATCCCTCTAGTTTATTATTATAACCTAATGTGTTTCAGAGCCAATATTTATTATTATTCGATATCCCTTTAGTTTATTATTATAAACTAATGTGTTTCAGCGCCAATATTTGTTATTGTTGGATATCCCTCTAGTTTATTATTATAAACTAATGTGTTTCAGCGCCAATATTTGTTATTGTTGGATATCCCTCTGGTTTATTATTATAAACTAATGTGTTTCAGCGCCAATATTTCTTATTATTGGATATCCCTTTACTTTATTATTATAAACTAATGTGTTTCAGAGCCGATATTTGTTATTATTGGGTATTCCTCTACTTTATTATTATAAACTAATGTGTGTCAAAGCCAATATTTGTTATTATTGCGTATCCCTCTAGTTTATTATTATAAACTAATGTGTTTCAGAGCCAATATTTATTATTGGATATCCCTCTAGTTATTAATATTATCAAATGTGTTTCAGGGCCAATATTTGTTATTATTGGATATCCCTCTAGTTTATTATTATAAACTAATGTGTTTGAGAGCCAATATTTGTTATTGTTGGATATCCCTCTAGTTTATTATTATAAACTAATGTGTTTCAGAGCCAATATTTGTTATTGTTGGATATCCCTCTAGTTTATTGTTATAAACTAATGTGTTTCAGAGCCAATATTTGTTATTGTTGGATATCCCTCTAGCTTATTATTATAAACTAATGTGTTTCAGAGCCAATATTTGTTATTGTTGGATATCCCTCTAGTTTATTATTATAAACTAATGTGTTTCAGAGCCAATATTTGTTATTGTTGGATATCCCTCTAGTTTATTATTATAAACTAATGTGTTTCAGAGCCAATATTTGTTATTGTTGGATATCCCTCTAGCTTATTATTATAAACTAATGCGTTTCAGAGCCAATATTTATTATTGGATATCCCTCTAGTTATTATTATTATCAAATGTGTTTCAGGGCCAATATTTGTTATTATTGGATATCCCTCTAGTTTATTATTATAAACTAATGTGTTTCAGAGCCAATATTTGTTATTGTTGGATATCCCTCTAGTTTATTATTATAAACTAATGTGTTTCAGAGCCAATATTTGTTATTATTGGGTATCCCTCTAGTTTATTATTATAAACTAATGTGTTTCAGAGCCAATATTTGTTATTATTGGGTATCTTTCTAGTTTATTATTATAAACTAATGTGTTTCAGAGTTAATATTTGTTATTATTGGGTATCCCTCTACTTAATTATTATAAACTAATGTGTTTCAGAGCCGATATTTGTTATTATTGGGTATCCCTCTACTTTATTATTATAAACTAATGTGTGTCAAAGCCAATATTTGTTATTATTGGATATCCCTCTAGTTTATTATTATAAACTAATGTGTTTCAGAGCCAATATTTGTTATTATTGGATATCCCTCTAGTTTATTATTATAAACTAATGTGTTTCAGCCAATATTTGTTATTATTGGATATCCATCTGGTTTATCATTATAAACTAATGTGTTTCAGAGCCAATATTTGTTATTGTTGGATATCCCTCTAGTTTATTATTATAAACTAATGTGTTTCAGCCAATATTTGTTATTATTGGATATCACTCTTGTTTATTATTATAAACTAATGTGTTTCAGCGCCAATATTTGTTATTGTTGGATATCCCTCTGGTTTATTATTATAAACTAATGTGTTTCAGAGCCAATATTTGTTATTATTGGATATCCCTCTAGTTTATTATTATAAACTAATGTGTTTCAGAGCCAATATTTGTTATTGTTGGATATCCCTCTAGTTTATTATTATAAACTAATGTGTTTCAGAGCCAATATTTGTTATTATTGGATATCCCTCTAGTTTATTATTATAAACTAATGTGTTTCAGAGCCAATATTTGTTATTATTGGATATCCCTCTGGTTTATTATTATAAACTAATGTGTTTCAGAGCCAATATTTGTTATTGTTGGATATCCCTCTAGTTTATTATTATAAACTAATGTGTTTCAGAGCCAATATTTGTTATTATTGGATATCCCTCTAGTTTATTATTAAAAACTAATGTGTTTCAGAGCCAATATTTGTTATTATTGGATATCCCTCTAGTTTATCATTATAAACTAATGTGTTTCAGAGCCAATATTTGTTATTGTTGGGTATCCCTCTAGTTTATTATTATAAACTAATGTGTTTCAGAGCCAATATTTGTTATTGTTGGGTATCCCTCTAGTTTATTATTATAAACTAATGTGTTTCAGAGCCAATATTTGTTATTATTGGAATCCTTCTAGTTTATTATTATAAACTAATGTGTTTCAGAGCCAATATTTATTATTATTCGATATCCCTTTAGTTTATTATTATAAACTAATGTGTTTCAGCGCCAATATTTGTTATTATTGGATATCCCTCTAGTTTACTATTATAAACTAATGTGTTTCAGCGCCAATATTTGTTATTGTTGGATATCCCTCTGGTTTATTATTATAAACTAATGTGTTTCAGCGCCAATATTTGTTATTGTTGGATATCCCTCTGGTTTATTATTATAAACTAATGTGTTTCAGAGCCAATATTTGTTATTATTGGATATCCCTCTGGTTTATTATTATAAAATAATGTGTTTCAGAGCCAATATTTGTTATTGTTGGATATCCCTCTAGTTTATTATTATAAACTAATGTGTTTCAGAGCCAATATTTGTTATTATTGGATATCTTTCTAGTTTATTATTATAAACTAATGTGTTTCAGAGTCAATATTTGTTATTATTGGATATCCCTCTGGTTTATTGTTATAAACTAATGTGTTTCAGAGCCAATATTTGTTATTGTTGGATATCCCTCTAGCTTATTATTATAAACTAATGTGTTTCAGAGCCAATATTTGTTATTGTTGGATATCCCTCTAGTTTATTATTATAAACTAATGCGTTTCAGAGCCAATATTTGTTATTGTTGGATATCCCTCTAGTTTATTATTATAAACTAATGTGTTTCAGAGCCAATATTTGTTATTGTTGGATATCCCTCTAGCTTATTATTATAAACTAATGCGTTTCAGAGCCAATATTTATTATTGGATATCCCTCTAGTTATTATTATTATCAAATGTGTTTCAGGGCCAATATTTGTTATTATTGGATATCCCTCTAGTTTATTATTATAAACTAATGTGTTTCAGAGCCAATATTTGTTATTGTTGGATATCCCTCTAGTTTATTATTATAAACTAATGTGTTTCAGAGCCAATATTTGTTATTATTGGGTATCCCTCTAGTTTATTATTATAAACTAATGTGTTTCAGAGCCAATATTTGTTATTATTGGGTATCCCTCTAGTTTATTATTATAAACTAATGAGTTTCAGAGTTAATATTTGTTATTATTGGGTATCCCTCTACTTAATTATTATAAACTAATGTGTTTCAGAGCCGATATTTGTTATTATTGGGTATCCCTCTACTTTATTATTATAAACTAATGTGTGTCAAAGCCAATATTTGTTATTATTGGGTATCCCTCTAGTTTATTATTATAAACTAATGTGTTTCAGAGCCAATATTTCTTATTATTGGATATCCCTCTAGTTTATTATTATAAACTAATGTGTTTCAGCCAATATTTGTTATTATTGGATATCCATCTGGTTTATCATTATAAACTAATGTGTTTCAGAGCCAATATTTGTTATTGTTGGATATCCCTCTAGTTTATTATTATAAACTAATGTGTTTCAGCCAATATTTGTTATTATTGGATATCACTCTTGTTTATTATTATAAACTAATGTGTTTCAGCGCCAATATTTGTTATTGTTGGATATCCCTCTGGTTTATTATTATAAACTAATGTGTTTCAGAGCCAATATTTGTTATTATTGGATATCCCTCTGGTTTATTATTATAAACTAATGTGTTTCAGAGCCAATATTTGTTATTGTTGGATATCCCTCTAGTTTATTATTATAAACTAATGTGTTTCAGAGCCAATATTTGTTATTATTGGATATCCCTCTAGTTTATTATTATAAACTAATGTGTTTCAGAGCCAATATTTGTTATTATTGGATATCCCTCTGGTTTATTATTATAAACTAATGTGTTTCAGAGCCAATATTTGTTATTGTTGGATATCCCTCTAGTTTATTATTATAAACTAATGTGTTTCAGAGCCAATATTTGTTATTATTGGATATCCCTCTAGTTTATTATTAAAAACTAATGTGTTTCAGAGCCAATATTTGTTATTATTGGATACCCCTCTAGTTTATCATTATAAACTAATGTGTTTCAGAGCCAATATTTGTTATTGTTGGGTATCCCTCTAGTTTATTATTATAAACTAATGTGTTTCAGAGCCAATATTTGTTATTGTTGGGTATCCCTCTAGTTTATTATTATAAACTAATGTGTTTCAGAGCCAATATTTGTTATTATTGGGAATCCCTCTAGTTTATTATTATAACCTAATGTGTTTCAGAGCCAATATTTATTATTATTCGATATCCCTTTAGTTTATTATTATAAACTAATGTGTTTCAGCGCCAATATTTGTTATTATTGGATATCCCTCTAGTTTACTATTATAAACTAATGTGTTTCAGCGCCAATATTTGTTATTGTTGGATATCCCTCTGGTTTATTATTATAAACTAATGTGTTTCAGCGCCAATATTTGTTATTGTTGGATATCCCTCTGGTTTATTATTATAAACTAATGTGTTTCAGAGCCAATATTTGTTATTATTGGATATCCCTCTGGTTTATTATTATAAACTAATGTGTTTCAGAGCCAATATTTGTTATTGTTGGATATCCCTCTAGTTTATTATTATAAACTAATGTGTTTCACAGCCAATATTTGTTATTATTGGATATCTTTCTAGTTTATTATTATAAACTAATGTGTTTCAGAGTCAATATTTGTTATTATTGGATATCCCTCTGGTTTATTGTTATAAACTAATGTGTTTCAGAGCCAATATTTGTTATTGTTGGATATCCCTCTAGCTTATTATTATAAACTAATGTGTTTCAGAGCCAATATTTGTTATTGTTGGATATCCCTCTAGTTTATTATTATAAACTAATGCGTTTCAGAGCCAATATTTGTTATTGTTGGATATCCCTCTAGTTTATTATTATAAACTAATGTGTTTCAGAGCCAATATTTGTTATTGTTGGATATCCCTCTAGCTTATTATTATAAACTAATGCATTTCAGAGCCAATATTTATTATTGGATATCCCTCTAGTTATTATTATTATCAAATGTGTTTCAGGGCCAATATTTGTTATTATTGGATATCCCTCTAGTTTATTATTATAAACTAATGAGTTTCAGAGTTAATATTTGTTATTATTGGGTATCTCTCTACTTAATTATTATAAACTAATGTGTTTCAGAGCCGATATTTATTATTATTGGGTATCCCTCTACTTTATTATTATAAACTAATGTGTTTCAGCCAATATTTGTTATTATTGGATATCCATCTGGTTTATCATTATAAACTAATGTGTTTCAGAGCCAATATTTGTTATTGTTGGATATCCCTCTAGTTTATTATTATAAACTAATGTGTTTCAGCCAATATTTGTTATTATTGGATATCACTCTTGTTTATTATTATAAACTAATGTGTTTCAGCGCCAATATTGGTTATTGTTGGATATCCCTCTGGTTTATTATTATAAACTAATGTGTTTCAGAGCCAATATTTGTTATTATTGGATATCCCTCTGGTTTATTATTATAAACTAATGTGTTTCAGAGCCAATATTTGTTATTGTTGGATATCCCTCTAGCTTATTATTATAAACTAATGTGTTTCAGAGCCAATATTTGTTATTGTTGGATATCCCTCTAGTTTATTATTATAAACTAATGCGTTTCAGAGCCAATATTTGTTATTGTTGGATATCCCTCTAGTTTATTATTATAAACTAATGTGTTTCAGAGCCAATATTTGTTATTGTTGGATATCCCTCTAGCTTATTATTATAAACTAATGCGTTTGAGAGCCAATATTTATTATTGGATATCCCTCTAGTTATTATTATTATCAAATGTGTTTCAGGGCCAATATTTGTTATTATTGGATATCCCTCTAGTTTATTATTATAAACTAATGAGTT
Organism: Tachypleus tridentatus; assembly: GCF_004210375.1. Classification (NCBI taxonomy): domain Eukaryota; kingdom Metazoa; phylum Arthropoda; class Merostomata; order Xiphosura; family Limulidae; genus Tachypleus; species Tachypleus tridentatus. The sequence continues at coordinate 159,053,984 of NC_134832.1, read as the reverse complement.
TCAGAGTTAATATTTGTTATTATTGGGTATCCCTCTACTTAATTATTATAAACTAATGTGTTTCAGAGCCGATATTTATTATTATTGGGTATCCCTCTACTTTATTATTATAAACTAATGTGTTTCAGCCAATATTTGTTATTATTGGATATCCATCTGGTTTATCATTATAAACTAATGTGTTTCAGAGCCAATATTTGTTATTGTTGGATATCCCTCTAGTTTATTATTATAAACTAATGTGTTTCAGCCAATATTTGTTATTATTGGATATCACTCTTGTTTATTATTATAAACTAATGTGTTTCAGCGCCAATATTGGTTATTGTTGGATATCCCTCTGGTTTATTATTATAAACTAATGTGTTTCAGAGCCAATATTTGTTATTATTGGATATCCCTCTGGTTTATTATTATAAACTAATGTGTTTCAGAGCCAATATTTGTTATTGTTGGATATCCCTCTAGTTTATTATTATAAACTAATGTGTTTCAGAGCCAATATTTGTTATTATTGGATATCCCTCTAGTTTATTATTATAAACTAATGTGTTTCAGAGCCAATATTTGTTATTATTGGATATCCCTCTGGTTTATTGTTATAAACTAATGTGTTTCAGAGCCAATATTTGTTATTGTTGGATATCCCTCTAGTTTATTATTATAAACTAATGCGTTTCAGAGCCAATATTTGTTATTGTTGGATATCCCTCTAGTTATTATTATAATCAAATGTGTTTCAGGGCCAATATTTGTTATTATTGGATATCCCTCTAGTTTATTATTATAAACTAATGTGTTTCAGAGCCAATATTTGTTATTGTTGGATATCCCTCTAGTTTATTATTATAAACTAATGTGTTTCAGAGCCAATATTTGTTATTCTTGGATATCCCTCTAGCGTATTATTATAAACAAATGTGTTTCAGAGCCAATATTTGTTATTGTTGGATATCCCTCTAGCGTATTATTATAAACAAATGTGTTTCAGAGCCAATATTTGTTATTGTTGGATATCCCTCTAGTTTATTATTATAACCTAATGTGTTTCAGAGCCAATATTTATTATTATTCGATATCCCTCTAGTTTATTATTATAAACTAATGTGTTTCAGCGCCAATATTTGTTATTATTGGATATCCCTCTAGTTTATTATTATAAACTAATGTGTTTCAGAGCCAATATTTGTTATTATTGGATATCCCTCTGGTTTATTGTTATAAACTAATGTGTTTCAGAGCCAATATTTGTTATTGTTGGATATCCCTCTAGCTTATTATTATAAACTAATGTGTTTCAGAGCCAATATTTGTTATTGTTGGATATCCCTCTAGTTTATTATTATAAACTATTGCGTTTCAGAGCCAATATTTGTTATTGTTGGATATCCCTCTAGTTTATTATTATAAACTAATGTGTTTCAGAGCCAATATTTGTTATTGTTGGATATCCCTCTAGCTTATTATTATAAACTAATGTGTTTCAGAGCCAATATTTATTATTGGATATCCCTCTAGTTATTATTATAATCAAATGTGTTTCAGGGCCAATATTTGTTATTATTGGATATCCCTCTAGTTTATTATTATAAACTAATGTGTTTCAGCGCCAATATTTGTTATTATTGGATATCCCTCTAGTTTACTATTATAAACTAATGTGTTTCAGCGCCAATATTTGTTATTGTTGGATATCCCTCTGGTTTATTATTATAAACTAATGTGTTTCAGAGCCAATATTTGTTATTATTGGATATCCCTCTGGTTTATTATTATAAACTAATGTGTTTCAGAGCCAATATTTGTTATTGTTGGATATCCCTCTAGTTTATTATTATAAACTAATGTGTTTAAGAGCCAATATTTGTTATTATTAGATATCTTTCTAGTTTATTATTATAAACTAATGTGTTTCAGAGTCAATATTTGTTATTATTGGATATCCCTCTGGTTTATTGTTATAAACTAATGTGTTTCAGAGCCAATATTTGTTATTGTTGGATATCCCTCTAGCTTATTATTATAAACTAATGTGTTTCAGAGCCAATATTTGTTATTGTTGGATATCCCTCTAGTTTATTATTATAAACTAATGCGTTTCAGAGCCAATATTTGTTATTGTTGGATATCCCTCTAGTTTATTATTATAAACCAATGTGTTTCAGAGCCAATATTTGTTATTGTTGGATATCCCTCTAGTTTATTATTATAAACTAATGTGTTTCAGAGCCAATATTTATTATTGGATATCCCTCTAGTTATTATTATTATCAAATGTGTTTCAGGGCCAATATTTGTTATTGTTGGATATCCCTCTAGTTTATTATTATAAACTAATGTGTTTCAGAGCCAATATTTGTTATTATTGGATATCCCTCTGGTTTATTATTATAAACTAATGTGTTTCAGAGCTAATATTTGTTATTGTTGGATATCCCTCTAGTTTATTATTATAAACTAATGTGTTTCAGAGCCAATATTTGTTATTATTGGATATCCCTCTAGTTTATTATTATAAACTAATGTGTTTCAGAGCCAATATTTGTTATTATTGGATATCCCTCTGGTTTATTGTTATAAGCTAATGTGTTTCAGAGCCAATATTTGTTATTGTTGGATATCCCTCTAGCTTATTATTATAAACTAATGTGTTTCAGAGCCAATATTTGTTATTGTTGGATATCCCTCTAGTTTATTATTATAAACTAATGCGTTTCAGAGCCAATATTTGTTATTGTTGGATATCCCTCTAGTTTATTATTATAAACTAATGTGTTTCAGAGCCAATATTTGTTATTGTTGGATATCCCTCTAGCTTATTATTATAAACTAATGTGTTTCAGAACCAATATTTATTATTGGATATCCCTCTAGTTATTATTATAATCAAATGTGTTTCAGGGCCAATATTTGTTATTATTGGATATCCCTCTAGTTTATTATTATAAACTAATGTGTTTCAGAGCCAATATTTGTTATTGTTGGATATCCCTCTAGTTTATTATTATAAACTAATGTGTTTCAGAGCCAATATTTGTTATTATTGGATATCTCTCTGGTTTATTATTATAAACTAATGTGTTTCAGAGCCAATATTTGTTATTGTTGGATATCCCTCTAGCTTATTATTATAAACTAATGTGTTTCAGAGCCAATATTTGTTATTATTGGATATCCCTCTGGTTTATTATTATAAACTAATGTGTTTCAGAGCCAATATTTGTTATTGTTGTATATCCCTCGACTTTATTATTATAAACTAATGTGTTTCAGAGCCAATATTTGTTATTATTGGATATCCCTCTAGTTTATTATTATAAACTAATGTGTTTCAGCCAATATTTGTTATTGTTGGATATCCATCTAGTTTATTATTATAAACTAATGTGTTTCAGAGCCAATATTTGTTATTATTGGGTATCCCTTTACTTTATTATTATAAACTAATGTGTTTCAGAGCCAATATTTGTTATTATTGGATATCCCTGTAGTTTATTATTATAAACTAATGTGTTTCAGAGCCAATATTTGTTATTATTGGGTATCCCTCTACTTTATTATTATAAACTAATGTGTTTCAAAGCCAATATTTGTTATTATTGGGTATCTGTCTAGTTTATTATTATAAACTAATGTGTTTCAGAGCCAATATTTGTTATTATTGGATATCCCTCTGGTTTATTGTTATAAACTAATGTGTTTCAGAGCCAATATTTGTTATTGTTGGATATCCCTCTAGCTTATTATTATAAACTAATGTGTTTCAGAGCCAATATTTGTTATTGTTGGATATCCCTCTAGTTTATTATTATAAACTAATGCGTTTCAGAGCCAATATTTGTTATTGTTGGATATCCCTCTAGTTATTATTATAATCAAATGTGTTTCAGGGCCAATATTTGTTATTATTGGATATCCCTCTAGTTTATTATTATAAACTAATGTGTTTCAGAGCCAATATTTGTTATTGTTGGATATCCCTCTAGTTTATTATTATAAACTAATGTGTTTCAGAGCCAATATTTGTTATTATTGGATATCCCTCTGGTTTATTATTATAAACTAATGTGTTTCAGAGCCAATATTTGTTATTGTTGGATATCCCTCTAGTTTATTATTATAACCTAATGTGTTTCAGAGCCAATATTTATTATTATTCGATATCCCTCTAGTTTATTATTATAAACTAATGTGTTTCAGAGCCAATATTTGTTATTATTGGATATCCCTCTAGTTTATTATTATAAACTAATGTGTTTCAGAGCCAATATTTGTTATTATTGGATATCCCTCTGGTTTATTATTATAAACTAATGTGTTTCAGAGCCAATATTTGTTATTGTTGGATATCCCTCTAGCTTATTATTATAAACTAATGTGTTTCAGAGCCAATATTTGTTATTGTTGGATATCCCTCTAGTTTATTATTATAAACTAATGTGTTTCAGAGCCAATATTTGTTATTGTTGGATATCCCTCTAGTTTATTATTATAAACTAATGTGTTTCAGAGCCAATATTTGTTATTGTTGGATATCCCTCTAGCTTATTATTATAAACTAATGTGTTTCAGAGCCAATATTTATTATTGGATATCCCTCTAGTTATTATTATAATCAAATGTGTTTCAGGGCCAATATTTGTTATTATTGGATATCCCTCTAGTTTATTATTATAAACTAATGTGTTTCAGCGCCAATATTTGTTATTATTGGATATCCCTCTAGTTTATTATTATAAACTAATGTGTTTCAGCGCCAATATTTGTTATTGTTGGATATCCCTCTGGTTTATTATTATAAACTAATGTGTTTCAGAGCCAATATTTGTTATTATTGGATATCCCTCTGGTTTATTATTATAAACTAATGTGTTTCAGAGCCAATATTTGTTATTGTTGGATATCCCTCTAGTTTATTATTATAAACTAATGTGTTTCAGAGCCAATATTTGTTATTATTAGATATCTTTCTAGTTTATTATTATAAACTAATGTGTTTCAGAGTCAATATTTGTTATTATTGGATATCCCTCTGGTTTATTATTATAAACTAATGTGTTTCAGAGCCAATATTTGTTATTGTTGGATATCCCTCTAGCTTATTATTATAAACTAATGTGTTTCAGAGCCAATATTTGTTATTGTTGGATATCCCTCTAGTTTATTATTATAAACTAATGCGTTTCAGAGCCAATATTTGTTATTGTTGGATATCCCTCTAGTTTATTATTATAAACCAATGTGTTTCAGAGCCAATATTTGTTATTGTTGGATATCCCTCTAGTTTATTATTATAAACTAATGTGTTTCAGAGCCAATATTTATTATTGGATATCCCTCTAGTTATTATTATTATCAAATGTGTTTCAGGGCCAATATTTGTTATTGTTGGATATCCCTCTAGTTTATTATTATAAACTAATGTGTTTCAGAGCCAATATTTGTTATTATTGGATATCCCTCTGGTTTATTATTATAAACTAATGTGTTTCAGAGCCAATATTTGTTATTGTTGGATATCCCTCTAGTTTATTATTATAAACTAATGTGTTTCAGAGCCAATATTTGTTATTATTGGATATCCCTCTAGTTTATTATTATAAACTAATGTGTTTCAGAGCCAATATTTGTTATTATTGGATATCCCTCTGGTTTATTGTTATAAGCTAATGTGTTTCAGAGCCAATATTTGTTATTGTTGGATATCCCTCTAGCTTATTATTATAAACTAATGTGTTTCAGAGCCAATATTTGTTATTGTTGATATCCCTCTAGTTTATTATTATAAACTAATGCGTTTCAGAGCCAATATTTGTTATTGTTGGATATCCCTCTAGTTTATTATTATAAACTAATGTGTTTCAGAGCCAATATTTGTTATTGTTGGATATCCCTCTAGCTTATTATTATAAACTAATGTGTTTCAGAACCAATATTTATTATTGGATATCCCTCTAGTTATTATTATAAACAAATGTGTTTCAGGGCCAATATTTGTTATTATTGGATATCCCTCTAGTTTATTATTATAAACTAATGTGTTTCAGAGCCAATATTTGTTATTGTTGGATATCCCTCTAGTTTATTATTATAAACTAATGTGTTTCAGAGCCAATATTTGTTATTATTGGATATCCCTCTGGTTTATTATTATAAACTAATGTGTTTCAGAGCCAATATTTGTTATTGTTGGATATCCCTCTAGCTTATTATTATAAACTAATGTGTTTCAGAGCCAATATTTGTTATTATTGGATATCCCTCTGGTTTATTATTATAAACTAATGTGTTTCAGAGCCAATATTTGTTATTGTTGTATATCCCTCGACTTTATTATTATAAACTAATGTGTTTCAGAGCCAATATTTGTTATTATTGGATATCCCTCTAGTTTATTATTATAAACTAATGTGTTTCAGCCAATATTTGTTATTGTTGGATATCCATCTAGTTTATTATTATAAACTAATGTGTTTCAGAGCCAATATTTGTTATTATTGGGTATCCCTTTACTTTATTATTATAAACTAATGTGTTTCAGAGCCAATATTTGTTATTATTGGGTATCCCTCTACTTTATTATTATAAACTAATGTGTTTCAGAGCCAATATTTGTTATTATTGGGTATTCCTCTACTTCATTATTATAAACTAATGTGTTTCAAAGCCAATATTTGTTATTATTGGGTATCCCTCTAGTTTATTATTATAAACTAATGTGTTTCAGAGCCAATATTTCTTATTATTGGATATCCCTCTAGTTTATTATTATAAACTAATGTGTTTCAGAGCCAATATTTGTTATTGTTGGATATCCCTCTAGTTTATTATTATAAACTAATGTGTTTCAGAGCCAATATTTGTTATTATTGGATATCCCTCTGGTTTATTATTATAAACTAATGTGTTTCAGAGCCAATATTTGTTATTATTGGATATCCCTCTAGTTTACTATTATAAACTAATGTGTTTCAGCGCCAATATTTGTTATTGTTGGATATCCCTCTGGTTTATTATTATAAACTAATGTGTTTCAGCGCCAATATTTGTTATTGTTGGATATCCCTCTGGTTTATTATTATAAACTAATGTGTTTCAGAGCCAATATTTGTTATTATTGGATATCCCTCTGGTTTATTATTATAAACTAATGTGTTTCAGAGCCGATATTTGTTATTATTGGGTATCCCTCTACTTTATTATTATAAACTAATGTGTGTCAAAGCCAATATTTGTTATTATTGGGTATCCCTCTAGTTTATTATTATAAACTAATGTGTTTCAGAGCCAATATTTCTTATTATTGGATATCCCTTTACTTTATTATTATAAACTAATGTGTTTCAGAGCCGATATTTGTTATTATTGGGTATTCCTCTACTTTATTATTATAAACTAATGTGTGTCAAAGCCAATATTTGTTATTATTGCGTATCCCTCTAGTTTATTATTATAAACTAATGTGTTTCAGAGCCAATATTTATTATTGGATATCCCTCTAGTTATTAATATTATCAAATGTGTTTCAGGGCCAATATTTGTTATTATTGGATATCCCTCTAGTTTATTATTATAAACTAATGTGTTTCAGAGCCAATATTTGTTATTGTTGGATATCCCTCTAGTTTATTATTATAAACTAATGTGTTTCAGAGCCAATATTTGTTATTATTGGGTATCCCTCTAGTTTATTATTATAAACTAATGTGTTTCAGAGCCAATATTTGTTATTATTGGTATCTTTCTAGTTTATTATTATAAACTAATGTGTTTCAGAGCCAATATTTGTTATTTTTGGATATCCCTCTACTTTATTATTATAAACTAATGTGTTTCAGAGCCAATATTTGTTATTATTGGGTATCCCTCTACTTTATTATTATAAACTAATGTGTGTCAAAGCCAATATTTGTTATTATTGGGTATCCCTCTAGTTTATTATTATAAACTAATGTGTTTCAGAGCCAATATTTTTTATTATTGGATATCCATCTAGTTTATTATTATAAACTAATGTGTTTCAGAGCCAATATTTGTTATTATTAGGTATCCCTCTACTTTATTATTATAAACTAATGTGTTTCAGCCAATATTTGTTATTATTGGATATCACTCTTGTTTATTATTATAAACTAATGTGTTTCAAAGCCAATATTTGTTATTGTTGGATATCCATCTAGTTTATCATTATAAACTAATGTGTTTCAGAGCCAATATTTGTTATTGTTGGATATCCCTCTAGTTTATTATTATAAACTAATGTGTTTCAGCCAATATTTGTTATTATTGGATATCACTCTTGTTTATTATTATAAACTAATGTGTTTCAAAGCCAATATTTGTTATTGTTGGATATCCATCTAGTTTATCATTATAAACCAATGTGTTTCAGAGCCAATATTTGTTATTGTTGGATATCCCTCTAGTTTATTATTATAAACTAATGTGTTTCAGAGCCAATATTTGTTATCATTGGATATCCCTCTAGTTTATTATTATAAACTAATGTGTTTCAGCGCCAATATTTGTTATTGTTGGATATCCCTCTAGTTTATTATTATAAACTAATGTGTTTCAGAGCCAATATTTGTTATTATTGGATATCCCTCTGGTTTATTATTATAAAATAATGTGTTTCAGAGCCAATATTTGTTATTGTTGGATATCTCTCTAGTTTATTATTATAAACTAATGTCTTTCAGAGCCAATATTTGTTATTATTGGATATCCCTCTAGTTTATTATTATAAACTAATGTGTTTCAGAGCCAATATTTGTTATTATTGGATATCCCTCTGGTTTATTGTTATAAACTAATGTGTTTCAGAGCCAATATTTGTTATTGTTGGATATCCCTCTAGCTTATTATTATAAACTAATGTGTTTCAGAGCCAATATTTGTTATTGTTGGATATCCCTCTAGTTTATTATTATAAACTATTGCGTTTCAGAGCCAATATTTGTTATTATTGGATATCCCTCTAGTTTATTATTATAAACTAATGTGTTTCAGCCAATATTTGTTATTGTTGGATATCACTCTTGTTTATTATTATAAACTAATGTGTTTCAAAGCCAATATTTGTTATTGTTGGATATCCATCTAGTTTATTATTATAAACTAATGTGTTTCAGAGCCAATATTTGTTATTGTTGATATCCCTCTAGTTTATTATTATAAACTAATGTGTTTCAGAGCCAATATTTGTTATTATTGATATCCCTCTAGTTTATTATTATAAACTAATGTGTTTTAGAGCCAATAATTGTTATTATTGGATATCCCTCTGGTTTATTATTATAAACTAATGTGTTTCAGAGCCAATATTTGTTATTGTTGGATATCCCTCTAGTTTATTATTATAAACTAATGTGTTTCAGAGCCAATATTTGTTATTATTGGGTATCCCTTTACTTTATTATTATAAACTAATGTGTTTCAAAGCCAATATTTGTTATTATTGGGTATCCCTCTAGTTTATTATTATAAACTAATGTGTTTCAGAGCCAATATTTGTTATTATTGGGTATCCCTCTACTTTATTATTATAAACTAATGTCTTTCAGAGCCAATATTTGTTATTATTGGGTATTCCTCTACTTTATTATTATAAACTAATGTGTTTCAAAGCCAATATTTCTTATTATTGGATATCCCTCTAGTTTATTATTATAAACTAATGTGTTTCAGAGCCAATATTTGTTATTATTGGGTATCCCTCTACGTTATTATTATAAACTAATGTGTTTCAGAGCCAATATTTGTTATTATTGGATATCCCTCTAGTTTATTATTATAAATTAATGTGTTTCAGCCAATATTTGTTATTATTGGATATCACTCTTGTTTATTATTATAAACTTATGTGTTTCAGAGCCAATATTTGTTATTATTGGATATCCCTGTAGTTTATTATTATAAACTAATGTGTTTCAGAGCCAATATTTGTTATTATTGGGTATCCTTCTACTTTATTATTATAAACTAATGTGTTTCAAAGCCAATATTTGTTATTATTGGGTATCTGTCTAGTTTATTATTATAAACTAATGTGTTTCAGAGCCAATATTTGTTATTATTGGGTATCCCTCTACTTTATTATTATAAACCAATGTGTTTCAGAGCCAATATTTGTTATTATTGGGTATCCCTCTACTTTATTATTATAAACTAATGTGTTTCAGAGCCAATATTTGTTATTATTGGATATCCCTCTAGTTTATCATTATAAACTAATGTGTTTCAGCCAATATTTGTTATTATTGGGTATCTGTCTAGTTTATTATTATAAACTAATGTGTTTCAGAGCCAATATTTGTTATTATTGGATATCCATCTAGTTTATTATTATAAACTAATGTGTTTCAGAGCCAATATTTGTTATTGTTGGATATCCCTCTAGCTTATTATTATAAACTAATGTGTTTCAGGGCCAATATTTGTTATTATTGGGTATCCCTCTAGTTTATAATTCCAAAATTAGGGTCAGCTATGTACAGGTAGAATTTGGTGTTCCAAAAATCTGAAACAAGTGAAAAAGTCACACAATGTTGTTTGCTGAACTGTATCAGTATTGTTGATTACTGACATAACGATTTGTATTACTAGAAGAGTATTTCTGATTACTGACATAACGATTAGTATTACTAGAAGAGTATTTCTGATTACTGACATAACGATTACTATTACTAGAAGAGTATTACTGATTATTGACATAACAATTAGTATTACTAGAAGAGCATTACTGATTACTGACATAATGATTAGTATTACTAGAAGAGTATTACTAATTACTGACATAACGATTAGTATTACTAGGAGAATATTACTGATTATTGACATAATGATTAGTATTACTAGAAGAGTATTACTAATTACTGATATAACGATTAGTATTACTAGAAGAGTATTACTGATTAGTGACATAACGATTAGTATTACTAGAAGAGTATTACTGATTAGTGACATAACGATTAGTATTACTAGAAGAGTATTACTGATTACTGACATAACGATTATTATTACTAGAAGAGTATTATTGATTACTGACATGAGGATTAGTATTACTAGAAGAGTATTACTGATTACTGACATGAGGATTAGTATTAGTAGAAGAGTATTACTTATTACTGACATAACGATTAGTATTACTAGAAGAGTATTTCTGATTACTGACATAACGATTATTATTACTAGAAGAGTATTACTGATTACTGATATAACGATTACTATTACTAGAAGAGTATTACTGATTACTGACATGAGGATTAGTATTACTAGAAGAGTATTACTTATTACTGACATAACGATTAGTATTACTAGAAGAGTATTTCTGATTACTGATATAACGATTACTATTACTAGAAGAGTAATACTGATTATTGACATAACAATTGGTATTACTAGAAGAGTATTACTGATTACTGACATAACGATTACTATTACGAGAAGAGTATTACTGATTACTGACATGATGATTACTATTACGAGAAGAGTATTACTGATTACTGACATGATGATTACTATTACTAGAAGAGTATTACTGGTTACTGACATAATGATTAGTATTACTAGAAGAGTATTACTGATTACTGGCATAATGATTAGTATTACTTGAAGAGTATTACTGATTACTGACATGATGATTAGTTTAACTAGAAGAGTATTACTGATTACTGACATGATGATTAGTTTAACTAGAAGAGTATTACTGATTACTGACAATGATTAGTATTACTAGAAGAGTATTACTGATTAATGACATAACGATTAGTATTACTAGAAGAGTATTACTGATTAGTGACATAACGATTAGTATTACTAGAAGAGTATTACTAATTACTGAAATATCGATTAGTATTACTAGAAGAGTATTACTGATTAGTGACATAACGATTAGTATTACTAGAAGAGTATTACTGATTACTGACATAATGATTTGTATTACTAGAAGAGTATTACTGATTACTGACATAACGATTAGTATTACTAGAAGAGTATTACTGATTACAATTACTAGAAGAGTATTACTGATTACTGACATAATGATTAGTATTACTAGAAGAGTATTACTGATTACTGACATAATGATTAGTATTACTAGAAGAGTATTACTGATTACTATTTCTAGAAGAGTATTACTGATTACTATTACTAGAAGAGTATTACTGATTACTATTACTAGAAGAGTATTACTGATTACTGACATAATGATTTGTATTACTAGAAGAGTATCACTGATTACTGACATATTGATTTGTGTTACTGGAAGTATAGGACGCTTAGTTTTTTGACTCCCTTTAAAAATAACCATAACATGTATTAATATATTTATTAACTTGTACAGTAAGGCAGTGTGAGCATGCGTACCATTACTGCTTGTCAGAATAAGTGGTTGCTCGTATGCTCATATTCACTGGGTTAGAGAGTACATTTACTGGTATGGAGAGTAAGTCTGTATGCATGCGAATAATATTTTTATTTCACACTCTGCTCCTCTTTTCATTTTTGCTTGTTTTACATCGATGGTTTATAATCCTCTGGTTTGTTTGTTTTATATTGGTGCTAAATGAGACCCCGGCACTAGGTTTCTGTCGTGAAGAAAATATCTTAACATAAACCAGTAGAGTTGATCTGGTTCACATCTTCCAGAAACCCTTTGATTATACATATCTTCATCCGTTTCTGAAACTGTCTTACATTGTCCAATGTATCCTCGGCCCATGGGACGTACGGGCTTATTTGAACAACGTTCCGTTATAATTGTAGTCTCAGTTCTAGGCGATGAAATCCGTGTAGCAGTCGATATCTATGTAGTCGATATCTCTAATCTCTATCGGATGAAATCCGTGTAGCATATCTATGTAGTCGATATCTCTAATCTCTATCGGATGAAATCCGTGTAGCATATCTATGTAGTCGATATCTCTAATCTCTATCGGATGAAATCCGTGTAGCATATCTATGTAGTCGATATCTCTAATCTCTATCGGATGAAATCCGTGTAGCATATCTATGTAGTCGATATCTCTAATCTCTATCGGATGAAATCCGTGTAGCATATGTATATCGTCGATATCTCTAATCTCTATCGGATGAAATCCGTGTAGCATATCTATATAGTCGATATCTCTAATCTCTATCGGATGAAATCCGTGTAGCATATCTATATAGTCGATATCTCTAATCTCTATCGGATGAAATCCGTGTAGCATATCTATATAGTCGATATCTCTAATCTCTATCGGATGAAATCCGTGTAGCATATCTATATAGTCGATATCTCTAATCTCTATCGGATGAAATCCGTGTAGCATATTTATATAGTCGATATCTCTAATCTCTATCGGATGAAATCCGTGTAGCATATCTATATAGTCGATATCTCTAATCTCTATCGGATGAAATCCGTGTAGCATATCTATATAGTCGATATCTCTAATCTCTATCGGATGAAATCCGTGTAGCATATCTATATAGTCGATATCTCTAATCTCTATCGGATGAAATCCGTGTAGCATATCTATATAGTCGATATCTCTCGAAATAATATAAATTATTTCTGAACATCACAGAAGTTTTCTTCTCAACATTTTCGTCATGTTGTTGAAAGTTCTGTCCAACTCGCTTCAATTGTAGCTGGCTAGTTAGGGCTTTTCTGTACCAATCTTAGGAAATAAAGAGTTGACGGAAACAGATGTTCCCTTTAAAGTAGCGCTTTCACAGGGACAATCATATAATGTAACAGTAAAGACATATTGTGAATTTGAATAAATAAAATGTTGTTCAAACCTCATGCTAACTGTTCGTTCTTACCTTAATGTAGTATGCATTTAATTAAATCTTAAACAGCAATTGTAGTTTATCATTCACCAGAATTATTTTCTGTGTGTAAGTCTCGCGTGTACGTAACATCTTTGTTCGTAAGCCTCACGTGCAGGTTAAAACCTCTGTTAGTATATCCTACTTTACGTGAAGGTTAAACCTCTATTCGTAGGTCTCACGTGTGAGCTGGTTCCCAAGTCTCTTATAAAGGTTAAAACTGAGACCTAAATAAGCATATGCAGGTATGCATTATTGTACTACAGGAAACCCATTTGTCACTTTACGCAATTAGTTCTAGAGAGATGAGTTGTATGTAATGAAACTTTTAGCAACTTCTTTAAGTCGAGGGTCCAGTTAGTGTGGCAGGTTGAGTTTTCATGTTTTGCATTCCTTTACTGTCAAAAGTAATATTATGCTCTTCAATTTGGAGCCATGGATGCGTTATAAGAATAATAGTCAGATCTTATTATTCTGTCTGACAAGAGTATCAAAAGATATGTCGGTGGGTGTTGTCGACCAGCTGCCCAACTTTTAGCCTATCACTTCAAAATTATGGACGGTGAGAACCACCAATTACGCGGCGAAATCCGAGAAATAAAGACTTCTTCCTTCAGAACTCACATAGTAATTTCCTATTTGTAGCCTAAGCTTTGACCGTATTTAGTTTTGGTTATAATTATCATGAGCTTTTCTGTGGAATAAATATATCAACGTATATTGTTTGGTATGTTTACAATCAACGGGGATTCTGAGACTAGTCAGCATGAACCAGACTTTCACATAACAACAACAGTGTACAACGTATATACTCTTTTTGATGACAAGCTGATGAAAATCAATAGAAGATGAGACACTGTTTTACTATTAGAGTAAGTAAGTAGAAATAAATCAGTTTGTGTGGCTACCGCTTACGTACGGTGGTAAATAGAAAATAAAGCTAATGCCACGAGCTACCAAAAAGTCTCTTATTGAGTGGAACTCAATGTTTGATTGCTATTATAATCTGTCACTCAACTTCAACGTAAACATTAAACAACCAGAGCAGGTTTTTTTCTTATAGAACTATTTAATGCAGTGTTATTGTTTCTGCAAAAGGTTTCTCTCTTGTTCTCAAAGAAGTTCACAACATATACACTTATTATCAATTGCAACTCAACTGGTCAGTTGATTGTAAAAGAGCATGGGTAATTATCAGTTCTGAAGTTTACATATTTTAATATGTTTTTGTCCAACACTTGGAATTTCAATAGCATTTCACAGTTACTCCTTGTTGAGATACATGAAGAAATAAACATATTTCATAAACTTATTGGTGTAAAACTGTAAATTTCACATCTATTTCGACATAATGTTTTCCTTAAATCCATGTCTTCGTTGCCATTGGCTGTCACTATAATAAGGTAAACAGTTTCCCATTGGATAATCGTAATATGCATCGTAGACACCTGGTTCTTGATTGTAAGGAACTCTTCCTTGTTTAAATAAGATAGGTCGACCAATGTCGTTCTTTATATGGGGTACCCCGCTAGAATAGCTATACGTCTACGGATTTACAACGCTAAAATCAGGGATTCGATTCCCTTAGATGGATTCAGCAGATAACCTGATGTAGCTTTGCTATAAGAAAACACACAAATAAACACACCCCTTTATAATGGTCTAAATAATCTGAATATTTTCCTTAAACAAGGGTCTGCGCTAACCGTCACTAATTTAGCAGTGTATGGCTAGAGGGAAGGCAGCTAGTCATCACCACCCACCGCCAACTATTGGGCTACTCTTTTACCAACGAATAATGGGATTGACAGTTACAATATAATACCCCATTGCTAGGGGAACGAGCATGTTGAGTGTGACGGAGATTCGAACCTGCGACCTTCAGATTACGTGCTGGGCAAAACAGGTAATATTAGGGGTACATATGCATCACTAACAATACTAGGTTCCACAATATCTGAATAAACAGAGAATGAAACAACTTCACCTTAAATATTAACAGTGTATAGAGTTACAGTGGGCTCTGTTATCATGTGGTTAATATGAGATCCGAGTTATTGATAACAGAGTCGAGTGTTTTAGAGGCTTCATCATTCACACTTAGTGACTCAAGTAAAGATGAAATCTCTCTTGTCACAGGAGTCACGTTGTGGTGGTGATCACATATAAAGGAAAGGTTAGTTTACCGTTACTTTTAAATGGTCAAACTAGTTGATAGAGTTTCTTTGAAGTTAAGATTTTACACTTTAGAAATCCAGAATAATTGTTTTAAATTCGAGACATTTGTTATTATTGTGGGATGTCCAACAATGATTGTTTGTCCGTATTTGTAAAATACACCTACTTGAGCTTCGTCTTGTTTTATACCACATAATGGTCTTATCACGTTGACTCTCCTTCCATAGAAGGAGTTACATACATCCAGGTTGTCACTAATCTGAATCATTATGTTTTGTGTTCACAGATTGTTATGACTTTGTATCGTGGAGCTTCAAGTTGTTTCTGTCTCTCAAGTATACGTTATCTAATAAACTATATGGGTCTGTTTAGAACTATATCCTGGACGTTACAGTCATAACATTTCTTACAACCGTTGTTGTAACACCCATGAAACTCGTGTTTGTTTCATACAGTAATGATCTACTTTATAATTCAGGATTTGTTTCTCATAACTGATGGATCTTCACCTCACCAGATTTGTGTGCATAATATAACTACTGGATTCTTAGTTTGCTGTAGGTTTTGGTCGTAAAGTATCTCTGATTATGAATTAGAGCTACTGACCGTATACAGAATGTATACAGCCATACATACAGATGCAATGATCGTGTATCTGAAGGGATTTACATCACAGGTTGTGAGAAACACTTCCCTGTATCTAAGGCAGCACCATCAAAGTATATCTATGTGTGATCGGATGTACCTAAATAAACAATACTGGTAAATATAGCTTTACACAAACTTTAAATAACAACCAACATCGATGGTGTTTATTTTTCTTAAGATCTCTTCTTGAACGTTAAAAACATTCTGTTCTTCTCGTTGCTAACAATCCAGGAACTTTTGTCCTATGGGTTGGTTTGTTTAATTTAATTTTGCGCAAAGCTACACGAAGGTTATCTGTGCTAACCGTCCCTAATTTAGTAGTGTAAGACTAGAGAGAAGACGAATAGTAGGATTGACCTTTACATGACTGGGATTTCAACCCTCGACCCTCAGGTTACAAGTCAAGCGCCCTATCCACCTGGCCATGCCGGGCTCTGCCCTATGGGTCATGACATTGTGTCAGAAGAGCAAAAACCAATATCTCACGAAGCTTTTCGATGTTCCTTTTGAGTTCATATGAGGGAAATATTCTGTCTGTAACTCTTCTAATTCAAAGATTTTTGGATACAATTGTAAAGACATAGATATGAAGTTGTAACTGTAAATTATTCTAATTCTTAGAAGTTTGATGGTCATAATTTTACACAGTTTACGATAACGTCCAGCTATTTACCCCTTGATGATTAAGATAATTTAAGATAAAGTGTCTCTCAAAACCTTTCGTAACATTTCAAAATATGTTTTTCGCTCACAGATACGAATATCCAAATTCTTTACATGAAATAGATCCTTTGAAAACTGTTGCCTTACCGTTAAAATCATGGACTACACAATAGTTTATCTCGTAAAATCTGGTTTCCTGATCAGTGTAAAAAAAAAAAAAATCATTGATCTCTTGACTTCGTTATTCTGAAGACAACCAATGGTAAAGTAAGACATACAATTTACATCTTACGTACACGATTGTAAAACATTGATAAAATTCTCGATTACGTTTCTTTCTGTCAGTAATGAGAAAACAATATTTACAATGGTTGAAATGATCATAGGAAACTTCTTTTGTTTGCCTTTCATTGATCTGTGCCTGTTGTAACATTCTGCAGAATTACAAAATCTGTTACAATCAGTACAAACTATGGTTGACCTTTAGATCATTCTTTACTTTTACAAACGTTATTATATTTAGAACAGTGATGCCTATTTAAATGTTAAAATCCTTTCTCACATTCTAAATAGTAATATTTATCCCGTGGAAACCCTTCATAGAAATGATAAAAATGACAAATAGTTAATTATTTTTTGGGGTTAAAAAGAACCTTTATATATCGCGTACTTAAAACACAGTTACAATATGTATCTGAACATTAAGATGACATTCAAATTTAGAAATGTTTTCTATTCCATTTCGTCCTTCGGGAAGATTAGACGAGATATATGTCTGTAACCATACATGTAAATAGTAGTCGTCTTTGTTTTTGATACAGTCATATTTTGGATTTTGTTGTAGACTTAGCACACCAAAGGTAATCATTTTCGTTTATAGTAATAACCAATGTTTCTTATTAAGTTAGGCCCGGCATGGCCAAGCGTTTTAAGGCGTGCGACTCGAAATCTGAGGGTCGCGGGGTCGCATCCCCGTCGCGCCAAACATGCTCGTCCTCCCAGCCGTGGGGGCGTTATAATGTGATGGTCAATCCCACTATTCGTTGGTAAAAAAGTATCTCAAGACTTGGCGGTGGGTGGTGATGACTAGCTGCCTTCCCTCTAGTCTTACACTGCTAAATTAGGGACGGCTAGCACAGATAGCCCTCGAGTAGCTTTGTGCGAAATTCAAAACAAACAAACAAAACTTCTTATTAAGTCAGTCGAGACATAATGTTTGATAATTTACATTTGGCGCTACCTATTGGTAATTCCAACATGGTAACTTCAATTTTGAATGATTCGTCTAAGATTGGTATGTATCTAAAAACGGCTGGTATGGGTATTAAAACTTTTAGTAATAAAGTAGAGAACAACGTTTCGACCTTCCTAGGTCATCTTAAAGTTAAGAAAGAGAGTTTACAAGTGACCGATACCGGACACATTTCTTAGGGACGAGAGTATACGACGAGAACGGGATTGTAGGGGGCTTTGCAGTTAGATGTTAGGTTATTAATTAATATAGGTATAAAGGTGTTCCTTTATATTGGTTTAATTTTGGTTTTAGTTACAGTATAAGTGGGGCTTCTTTGATTTTGCGTTTGTTTATATTTGTTTCCCTACTTAGTACCTAGATGTCTTCTATGGTTATGTTGTGTTTATTTGATTTGCAGTGTTAAAAACGTGTGGTGATTTTTGTTGTTTGAATCTGGATTATATTAGGTTATTAATTAGTATAGGTATAAAGGTGTTCTTCATATTGGTTTAATTTTGGTTTGAGTTACTATATAAGATTTTTCTTTTGCGTTTCTTTGTTTCCATACTTAGTATTTAAGTGTTTTCTATGGTTATGTTGTGTTTATTTGATTTGCAGTGTTAAAAACGTGTGGTGTTTTTTTGTCGTTTGAATCTGGATTATATTAGGTTATTAATTAGTATAGGTATAAAGGTGTTCTTCATATTGGTTTAATTTTGGTTTGAGTTACTATATAAGATTTTTCTTTTGCGTTTCTTTGTTTCCATACTTAGTATTTAAGTGTTTTCTACGGTTATGTGGTGTTTATTTGATTTGTAGTGTTCAAAAACGTGTGAAGGTGACTTTTTATGTTCTTTGAATCTGGTTTCCATTTTTATACCTGTTTCTCCAATATAGAAGTCGTAGCAGTTGTTACATTGTATTTTATAAATTATGTTAATATTGTGTTTCTCAGTATAGTTTTTATATAGTATGGACTTGGTGTTTACTGGAATGTTGTGTTTTGTTATAAGTTTTTTCCAAATATTGGTTATTTTTTCGCTATTGTCTGGAACATTTGATATGCAGCAGTATAAGGTTTTGTAGTTTGTATCTTGGGATTTATTATTGTTTGTTTGTTGTTTGTCTAAGTGTGTGTATATAATTTTTTCTATGGTTTTGTGAGGAAATGTTTTAATGCTGATGAAGTTTTGTTTTATTTTGTCTAATTCATCATTAATTTTATGGGGTGAGAATAGTTTTGCGACTGTGTTTATTTGGTTTCTTAATATGTTGAGTTTTGTGTTTTGTTTCATGTGCTGAGTCCCAGGCCATGTATAGTCCGATATGAGTGATTTTTCTGTGAATTTTTGTTTTGAAATGTTACATCACCTTTCACGCTAGAAAATGGTTTGAAACCTCAGTAAGATTGCTTATCTGAGCGTTTGTAAGTGTGAGAAATAAATTAAGATAATTTTGTATAGAAAATCGTATTAATCGATGTGAAAACAACAATAGTATTTCAGTTTTATTTTCGGTGCTCTATAATATTTTAATAGAAAATGGATGGATACAGTAAGTGATTCATTTAATAATTTTTAGTTGTAGCAAAATTAAATATTCTTGTCCAAATCATACATAACAATTTTGCTAAAATCGTGTAGACAGTGAGGTTGTCATTAAAGTAATAGTTATAATTAAATCTAGACATTGATAATGTAGTGATATATGGATGTATAGTAACACCATCCAACCTTTTAAAACACGTGTAAAATGAAATTTTAAAGCAAGACGTGTAAATTAATTATTTTGCCATAAACGGATATCGTAAAGTCAAACTAATGGAAGAGTAAATATTAAATCATGTCATGGTGTTTAAATAAGCGTCTTTTTCAGGACAATTTACGTATAAATTGGCAGAAAATATAATTAAATATAAAACTAATTAACTAGTCTTTTAAAAATAGTCATATTGAGAAACGTTTTTACATGTTGTGTGTGTCATATTCTCTCACGTTTGGCCGCCTGTTATGGCTGCTTAGCAACGCACCTTCTGATGATATATTTGCATCGCGGTCTAGCAACGCGGACCTCTTTGATGACATTATTGTCTTTTCCCCTCCTTTCCTCTCCCTATGGTATGAGATCGACTCATCTCACGGATGAGGGTATAACTACTTATAACCTCATCAGAAGAGGCGTAGTTTCATTCCAATAGGTAATATAACCTCATCATAAAAGGGTTATATAGCTTCGTTCCAATAGGTTTAAAAACCACATCCAAATAGGGTTATATATCTTCGTCCCAATACGTTATATAACGTAATCAAAAGAGGCTTGTGTAGCTTTATCTTAATAGGTTATATAACCTCACCCTAAGAGGATTACATAACTTGTACAAATAGGTTATATAACCTAATCCAAAGAGGTTTTATATAGCTACATCCCAAGTCAGTCATGAAACCTCATCCAAAGAGGGTTATATTTCTTCTTGAAAACAGTCATATATAACCTCATCAAAAGAGGCTTCCATAACTAGAAGTATGAATGTTATGGCTTCATTGAAACAGGTTAGCATGTAGTTATACTTTATAAAAGATATTACAGTCTTATCGAAAACCATTAATAAGCGTTGGTAAAAAGCTGTTAACTGTATAACATTGGATTAATACCGTTGTTTAGTTGCTTGTCTGTCTGGCTGTGTTGTGAATATTAAACTTTCTCTGTCTGGTTATGTTGTGAATATTAAACTCTTTCTCTGTCTGGCTATGCTGTGAATATTAAACTATTTCTCTGTCTGGCTATGTCGTGAATATTAAACTATTTCTCTGTCTGGCTATGTCGTGAATATTAAAGTATTTCTCCGTCTGGTTATGTCGTGAATATTAAACTCTTTCTCTGTCTGGCTATGTCGTGAATATTAAACTATTTTTCTATTTGGCTATGTTGTGAATATTAAACTCTTTCTCCGTCTGGCTATGTTGTGAATATTAAACTCTTTCTCTGTCTGGCTATGTTGTGAATATTAAACTCTTTCTCTGTCTGGCTATGTTATGAATATTAAACTCTTTCTCTGTCTGGCTATGTTGTGAATATTAAACTTTCTCTGTCTGGCTATGTTGTGAATATAAAACTCTTTCTTTGTCTGACTATGTTATGAATATTAAACTTTTTCTCTGTCTGGCTATGTCGTGAATATTAAACTTTCTCTGTCTGGCTATGTTCTAAATATTAAACTGTTTGTCTCTCTGGCTATGTCGTGAATATTAAACTCTTTCTCTGTCTGGCTATGTCGTGAATATTAAACTTTCTCTGTCTGGCTATGTTGTGAATATTAAACTTTTTCTCTGTCTGGCTATGTCGTGAATATTAAACTTTCTCTGTCTGGCTATGTTGTGAATATTAAACTCTTTCTCTGTCTGGCTACGTTGTGAATATTAAACTCTTTCTCTGTCTGGCTACGTTGTGAATATTAAACTCTTTCTCTGTCCGGCTATGTTATGAATATTAAACTCTTTTTCTGTCTGACTATGTTGTGAATATTAAACTCTTTCTCTGTCTGGCTATGTTATGAATATTAAACTCTTTCTCTTTCTGGCTATGTTGTGAATATTAAACTTTCTCTGTCTGGCTATGTCGTGAATATTAAACTTTCTCTGTCTGGCTATGTTATGAATATTAAACTTTCTCTGTCTGGCTATGTTGTGAATATTAAACTTTCTCTGTCTCTGAACACGCGTCGTGTTGAAGACATTTTACCTTGCTTTCACGCGGTTTTGTTGTTTTCTTAGAAATCTAGTAAATAAATGATATGATAACTTGAAGAACTTTAGGGCTCTGAAACGGAAGAACGCCACTGTACATATAGATTATTTTTATTACAAAATCAATAAATCAGAGGTTGCGTGAATTGTAAACGGTCCAGCCTTCACACGCTGAACCAGAACGGCGCCAAGATGAAATAGATCATACTTCTAGTGTTGGCGCCATGACGGCTAACGTCACTTTGTGTTTGACCTTCGATTACGCGGAGTAAACAGCGCAATAAACCTGCTTATTAAAAAAAAAAAAAAAGTTTATTGTCTCTGTATGTTAGCTTCCGAACAGAGTAGCAATTTTTACTCTAATTACACCACATACAAATGTTAATAAAACATTTGCTTGAACCTTCGATAGCCACTTTATATTTCTGTATTGGTAATACAGTGTTACATGTGAATCTAATGATACCTAGTTTATATATTTGTATTGGTAATACAGTGTTACATGTGGCTCTAATGATACCTAGTGCATATTTCTGTATTGGTAATACAGTGTTACATGTGGATCTAATGATACCTAGTTTATATTTCTGTATTGGTAATACAGTGTTACATGTGGATCTAATGATACCTAGTTCATATTTCTGTATTGGTTATACAGTGTTATATATGGATCTAATGATACCTAGTTTATATGTCTGTATTGGTAATACAGTGTTACATGTGGATCTAATGATACCTAGTTGGGGCCTGGCATGGCCTAGCGCGTTAAGGCGTGCACTACGTAATCTGAGGGTCGCGGGTTCGCGCCCGAGTCGCGCCAAAACATGCTTGCCCTCCCAGCCGTGGGGGCGTTATAATGTGACGGTCAATCCCACTTTTCGTTGGTAAAAGAGTAGCCCAAGAGTTGGCGGTGGGTGGTGATGACTAGCTGCCTTCCATCTAGTCTTACACTGCTAAATTAGGGACGGCTAGCAC
This sequence comes from Tachypleus tridentatus, assembly GCF_004210375.1. Lineage (NCBI taxonomy): Eukaryota > Metazoa > Arthropoda > Merostomata > Xiphosura > Limulidae > Tachypleus > Tachypleus tridentatus. The sequence goes on along the minus strand of NC_134832.1, from coordinate 159,030,722 downwards.
AGATAGCCCTCGAGTAGGTTTGTGCAAAATTCCAAAACAAACAAAGATACCTATTTTATATTTCTGTATTGGTTATACAGTGTTACATGCGGACCTAATGATACCTAGTTTATATTTCTGTATTGGTAATACAGTGTTACATGTGGATCTAATGATATCTAGTTTATATATATGTATTGGTAATACAGTGTTACATGTGGATCTAATGATACCTAGTTTATATTTCTGTATTGGTAATACAGTGTTACATGTGGATCTAATGATACCTAGTTTATATTTCTGTATTGGTAATACAGTGTTACATGTGGATCTAATGATACCTAGTTTATATTTCTGTATTGGTAATACAGTGTTACATGTGGATCTAATGATACCTAGTTTATATTTATGTATTGGTAATACAGTGTTACATGTGGATCTAATGATACCTAGTTTATATTTCTGTATTGGTTATACTGCTACATACTACAGTATATTGTATGGATGTAGTTATAGCTAGTATATATTTCTGTGGTAATTTATATGTAGTTTATGTTCATTCAAGTCTTCTGCGTATAGGAGGTTGCACATGAGAAATATAACACAAAATTGTACCAAACATAAATCTTTACTACCAGGGAAACCAATGTAATACAATATTATACAACATCCAGTATTATATCACTACCAAGGAAAGCTACAGTAATACAGTATTATACAATATCCAGTGTTATATCACCACTAGGGAAGGCTGCAGTAATACAATATTATACAACATCCAGTATTATATCACCACCAGGGAAAGCTACAGTAATACAATATTATGCAACATGCAGTATTATATCACCACCGGGGAAGGCTACAGTAATACAATATTATACAACATCCAGTATTATATCACCACCAGGGAAGGCTACAGTAATACAATATTATACAACATCCAGTATTATATCACCACCAGGGAAGGCTACAGTAATACAATATTATACAACATCCAGTATTATATCACCACCAGGGAAGGCTACAGTAATACAATATTATACAACATCCAGTATTATATCACCACCAGGGAAATCTACAATAATAATTGTTGTATTGTTTAGTAAAGATTTCTTAGTACCTCGGGGTGTTGTACATTGGTAATAAAGTATTCTTCATTGCTCGTTAAAGCTACCTTCAAGTTGTTAATGCAGTTGGGTTGGAGATCAGAAAATAAACTAAAATCGTATTGTTTAGTGTAACCATAGGTTCAATAAGATGTTATTTAACGTCCTTTGATCCAGTTGTATGTTTACATGTTTATTTTTGGGGTTTGTTGCTTCAGTGATGTTACTTTTCAGATATTGTGTAAAATAAAGTAAAAACATTTACAGAGTTCCATTATAGTTTCAACTCTTCTAGTAACGATCAAGTAAAACTTATCTGCTCTACGTAAAATTACCAATATTTTGTTTTTCTGAATGAAACAATAAATTATTATTCAAACTGAATTTGATTCAATATATCAGTACATAGTCTCGAGGAGAATGTTTTTTAAACAATACCAACTGGAATCAACGTGGATTCTCAAACTTCCATTTTATCTAAATGTACTGAACCTTATCAGCTGTAGAAGCCAGTGTACTATCGGAATACATTGTTTATTCTTGTTGCTATCTGAAACAGAAAGCACGTTATAATGGAGCAACTTAGATTTGGCTGATGTTTCTGTATATTTGCAACTAAAAACCTGGAACAAACTGGTTAAAACAAACTATTTGGTCATTACAAAGGTTATTTGGTGATTTATAGACAATTTTGTTTTTATGTCTGAATACACTGAAACTTATTTTAGGTGCCCAAAATATTAAACGTGAGGAATGACACATCCCAGAACAGAACTTACACTAATTGTAAGGTGACAATAGTTTGTGTCACTGATATTTTAAAATTTTAGCTAATTGGGTCCTTTTAATAAAATATATTACGAATTAAGACAATCTTACATGACTGAAGCGAACAGTAGTAAAAATTGTATTTGTATTAGAAATAATAATAAACACAGTGTAATCTACTTATGGATTTTCTAAAAAAAAAAGATAAACATTATTTTGAATTAACTATTCAATAATCGTAAATGTAAACCACTAAACAATAGTTTCCTACTTTACAAATTCACTCGACTTCTTGACGAGTGGTTTTTGACATTTGAAACTTGATATAGGTTATCAAACCACACTTTTGTAAGTAGACTGTTTTATAAGTTGTGTTAAACAAAGTTTAAGGAACAGTAAGTTTAAAATAAACAATTTCTGAACATAATGAAATAGTTTTATTTTGATGAACGTATTACTGTCTTCTTGAAATATTTCTACATGTTTTATTCTTTGTGCCATAATAAAGGATAGAATTTCAAATTCTAATGAATTTGAATACAATTTATTCTATTTTTAAATAATATAACCAGTTTAAATTGTTAAATGACACATTACCATTGTGTGTATTAATATAGCTACACTGTGTTATAACAACCGACCAAACTGTTTTAGATTGCATCTCACCAATAAGTCAAGTAATAATAGGTATTTTTGTCGGTTGATGTCTCAGATATGAATGCATATCAACAAAGATAACAGATATAAAGTATAGCTTGCTGAAAGCAGCATCTCCTACCAGCTGAGTCAGTCATTGGCAGGTAACGTCAGTAGAGACGTAAGTGTAGTTTTTATTTGATCTTTCATCGTAAATAGGATATGAGTCTGTATATCCTTGTGGCTGTTAGTGCTAACTACAGCTGCACAGTTTAGCAACGAAATAGGCTGTGTATCAGCTAAAGAACTTTCAATGACATTCCTCGGACAAACAAGAAAGTTTATTTTAAAATAAAGTGCATTTTTGTTACCTTACACTGAAGACAACTAAGATGGAAGATAATAGAATTTTTGTATATTTAAGTGGTCTTATCATAAAATATATCCTAGTTCGATATATGTTCATTTGTTCTACTTGTATACAAAAAGCTCGCATTTATTTTTCCTGTGTTATTAAATATTCTACACTACTTTAAAATGTATTCTGAGCATCAAGCTAGTAGTTTGCCTAAATGTTGATATTCAAATCTTACGTCTTATCAAAAATCTACTGTTTATAGTAGTTAACGAGTTTTCTCATGTATTAATGATTCCTTGCTCAGAAGCTTCACCGCTGGGTAAGAATTGATATTTTTGTTTAAATACTTTCGTATAATGTTAATATGTGATGTTTCTTAGAATCAGTCGCACCTTGCCAGATGCGTCGTTGTTGTCGTCAGTTGTCAACCTGTTATCTGTCGTTGTCAGTTGTTATAGTTTGATACCTACAATTGCAAATCATTTCCCGACAGAGCAGCGTCTGTTGTAACTATCTTCTGTAGAGAATGACGAGGCCCGTCTTAGACATTTGGATAAACTTTCCATTTTACATGGATATCGAGTTGCATGTGGACCGAAGGTGCGAAAGTTGACTGGAGTTGTACCAAGGGACTTGCTAGGTGTGTAGTCAAACAGGATGGTTGTGATTTCATTTTCTTCAACTGTTTTCTCATGGAAACAACAAATGATTTCGAGGTGTCAATTTGTGACTTGTGATCCTTTGTCAAGTTCTACTTCATGTTTACTATATGGCTAACAGGAGATATGCCCAGCTTCACTGCTATAGTTTTTTGTGTTGGATGGTTCTCTTTCCTTGAAAGTATTTTCACTTTGCAGATGAAAAGGTTACTGTGAATTGGAGTTTAAATGTGGTTTTGGAGCACATACTGTGACAATTATTCACTGAAAACTCCCAAAACTAGAATATTACCTGGTTTGTTCCACACAGTTTAACAAGGTTACAGTATTAATATCTTTTTCTGGAAACGACTGCAGCATATTCCTCCAGCTGAAAATATCCGTAACAGTTGAGTGACCGAATCAAAACAAATCAAATAATCTTCATCATGATTCATGAACGATCAAATCCAGAATAGACCCTTCTTACTCTCCCCCGTCAGTAACTGTTACTTTGTTTGTATTCGTGCAGAACCCTAGGTAATAACCCTTGTTACTATGTTGTTATATTACTACAGTGTTCGTAGTTTTAGTTAACATGCCTTTTTCGTGCCAAGTCTGATACATGGAGTAATATTAACTCTTACGTTTTTATTAGCTTCAATTATCAATGATCGTCCGTGTTCATAATACAGTTCCACTCAGCAGTTACACACACATATATCCTACCTTTATGTACAAAACCCTTTTAAAACAGAGGAGAGAATTCAGTTAGTTCAGCACTGTTTGTTCTGTAAGTTTCATATTTATGTGGACAGGTACTTGGGACTTGGTTCATCATCTGCTGTGTAACTCTCCACTTTCGTCGTCAGTTTAATTTTATTAATATATTTATTTTATAATAGTGAAGTGAATTATCTGGGAGTGTGATACAGTTGACATGTTAGAATAGTTGTGTAGAAATATTCAGTTTATTGATGGTGAGACTATATATGCTTTTGTTAAAATATAGTTTTGTATTTGCTGTAGTTTGTTGGTGTGTCTTGATACATTTATCCATGTTGTACAAACATATTCTACGACTGGTCTTATGTTTGTTCTGTAAAAGTTCAGTATGTTTTGTTTGTACCAGTGAGGATCTTAAGGTGATTCATTCTTTTCCAACTTCTGGTTTTTATGGTATTAATGTGTGGCATCCAGAGAAATGTTGAATCAAGTGTAATCCTTTAGAATGTTACTTGTAATAGAGTCCAGTATAGATATAACTGTGATATTAATTTGCTGTTATGTTACATTTTGTAAATAATAGGACTTGTGCTCTGTGCCCATTAATTTTAATTCTTCTCTTATTACAGTACAATTATGTTTTGTTTAGTAGTGGTTGTATATTGCTGTTGTTGGGTTTGTTTAGTAGTGGTTGTATATTGTTTGATGTTGGGTTTGTTTAGTAGTGGTTGTATATTGTTTGATGTTGGGTTTGTTTAGTAGTGGTTGTATATTGCTGTTGTTGGGTTTGTTTAGTAGTGGTTGTATATTGCTGTTGTTGGGTTTGTTTAGTAGTGGTTGTATATTGCTGTTGTTGGGTTTGTTTAGTAGTGGTTGTATATTGTTTGATGTTGGGTTTGTTTAGTAGTGGTTGTATATTGTTTGTTGTTGGGTTTGTTTAGTAGTGGTTGTATATTGCTGTTGTTGGGTTTGTTTAGTAGTGGTTGTATATTGCTGTTGTTGGGTTTGTTTAGTAGTGGTTGTATATTGCTGTTGTTGGGTTTGGGGCACTCTTCCGGATTGTAATGCTATCTGCGGACTGTGATCAGAAAGTGTGGTTTGAGATTGAGAGGCATGTTGCTGACATAATAATAAACAGGATAGGGCTGAGTACTCCTCCTTGAGGAACACCCGCCGCCGGAGTGCAGCCCTCAACATTAGAAAAGGTGCCCTGAACAGTAGAAGTGTTCTCAATCTTGATACTTCTGTCTTCCAGGCTTCTGATTCATCGTAATTTAGGTCCTTGTTTGGACCTGAGAGGGTCAGGTGCATTCTTGACTTTTTCCTCTTGTATCATGGATGTTGAGTTCTGTCAAGTGTTGAACGCTACATAAAACACGGTGTCGCTTTCACATATGTTTATCATATGAATTCTACATCCTTATCACGGGTGTATCCATTTATGTTCGAACGTTTAGCATTTAAACTGGGATATACTATTTATAGCTTTATAGTCCATATATTTACTATTTATAGCTTTATACTCCATATATTCTAAATTCGTTCATATTACGGTTTAATATACCCTTTTTTCTAATCCATTATGTTATAAACTACAAAATGATGAGTTATGTAAGTCTACCAATAGGTGGTATATTACTAAACTTATGGTACATGTTTATGGATGAGAGGTACTTATTTCCACTATATGTGATATAGCGATTTAATGTAAGTAACATGTCGTCTTTATGTAGATTTTTCTGAACGTAAGTGTTTGTATGTAATGCTTAGAAGCTTCTCAAGAAGTGGTGATATGCTTAAGTGAAACTTAGAATTTGTTGAACGAAGAACTTTAATGGATTAGTGAGTTGTTTTTGAAGTTTAGTTTTAATTTTCATGAGTGCTACATTAATCCTGGCTGGATAAGCATATTCTATAATTGGTCGTATATATTGTTTGTATATTTTAATACCTTATTTGGTGTTGATTCTGTATTATTTCCTGACATATTTCTAATCTGATTTATTATTTGCCAAATCTGGTTTCAGATTCCATTTATATGTTTTTGCCAAGTTAATTTTGTGTCATATGTGAGACCAAGAATTTTCGCTGATGTAGCTGTTTGGGGAAGTGTTCCTTTAAAGTATAGTTTGGGGTTAATTTTAATTGGTTTCTTTAGTTTTGTCAGGGCTGTAAATATATTGCCGCTATAGATGGAAATTATGAGGTGAAGCAAAAATTTTTTTTTTTTTTAATGGCATATCACTTACATACATGGGTTTGAGGTTAACTTAAAAGTTTGATAACACCAGTAGTTCCATGTCTAACATCCGAGACCTTAGACCTAAATCCCAGTTTGTGCTCAAAGCCTTCTTTAAATTTAGAGGACAGTCGACCGTTCTCTCTTATTTGTTAAAGCTATCTATAATGGTTTCAATGAATGTAACTAAATTATCTGTCGTTTATTGAAATTTCGTAAAATAATTTTGTACTTCAGGTAAGTTTGAATTGTGTTCTAGGTAATGATTTGATCTTTCACTTATTATTCTTTCTAAAGTTTATCCTACACAACTGGTCAGTCTGATTATTTCTAAAACTTTTCCTACGCAGCTGGTCAGTCTGATTATTTCTAAAGTTTTTTCTACGCAGCTGGTCAGTCTGGTTATTTCTAAAGTTTTTTGTACGCAGCTGGTCAGTCTGATTATTTCTAAAGTTTTTCCTACGCAGCTAGTCAGTCTGATTATTTCTAAAGTTTTTCCTACGCTGCTGGTCAGTCTGGTTATCTCTAAAGTTTTTCCTACGCAGCTGGTAACTCTGGTTATTTCTAAAGTTTTTCCTACGCAGCTGGTCAGTCTGATTATTTCTAAAGTTTTTTCTACGAACCTGGTCAGTCTGATTAGTTCTAAAGCTTTTTCTACGAACGTGATCAGTCTGATTATTTCAAGTTTTTCCTATGCAGCTGGTCGGTCTGATTATTTCTAAAGTTTTTGCTACGCAGCTGGTCAGTCTGATTATTTCTAAAGCTTTTCCTACGCAGCTGGTCAGTCTGATTATTTCTAAAGTTTTTTGTACGCAGCTGGTCAGTCTGATTATTTCTAAAGTTTTTTGTACGCAGCTGGTCAGTCTGATTATTTCTAAAGTTTTTCCTACGCAGCTAGTCAGTCTGATTATTTCTAAAGTTTTTCCTACGAAGCTGGTCAGTCTGATTATTTCTAAAGTTTTTCTACGAACCTGGTCAGTCTGATTATTTCTAAAGTTTTTCCTACGCACCTGATCAGTCTGATTATTTCAAGTTTTTCCTATGCAGCTGGTCAGTCTGATTATTTCTAAAGTTTTTCCTACGCAGCTGGTCAGTCTGATTATTTCTAAAGCTTTTCCTACGCAGCTGGTCAGTCTGATTATTTCTAAAGCTTTTCCTACGCAGCTGGTCAGTCTGATTATTTCTAAAGTTTTTCCAACGCATCTGGTCAGTCTGATTGGTTTGTAGCTTTGTGACTTATTTGTTGATTTTCCTTCCTTTAAAAAACATGAAAATATTTTCATAGAGACGTGAAAAATGCTTCAAGGTGTTGCAGTAATAACTGAGTTCCATTCTTTAGTAGAGTCACATGTGTGTTGTTTGCGCCGTGTTTTATAATGTATTTTATAGCCGTCGAGGTTTGTGCCTTTTTTAGTTCACTTGTCGTTTATTCATCCAGATTGTGCGTTATCTTCCAGGAACAAAACTGATTTGGTTCGTTTTGAATCTTGCGCAAAGCTATACGAGGGCTATCCGCGCTAGCTATCCCTAATTCAGCAGTGATGGACAAGGGGGACGGTAGCTGGTCATCACCACCCACCGCCAATTCTTGGGCTACTCTTTTTACCAACGAATAACTACATTGTAATGACCCCCATTTTTAAATATGACGGAAAATCGAAATCGCACCACTCAGATTGCTCCCTAACCACGTGACCATACCGGCAAATCACTGCAACTAAAATAACAGTTAGTCCTAAATATGTTGTAGAGTTCTCATGTGTGGCTACAGATAGTATTGTATTGAACATATCGTACATATGACGACAACCGTATGTATTAGTATGACATGCTCTTTAGTAAACAGTTAATTGTGAGATAGAACTAAGAAGAATGTCTTTACATCGGAGTCGTTTCGTACAGTGTACTATAATAGTATGTACAGTGTACTATAATAGTGTATACAGTGTACTGTAATACTATATACAGTGTACTATAATAATATATACAGTGTACTGTAATACAATATACAGTGTACTGTAATACTATATACAGTGTACTATAATAGTATGTACAGTGTACTATAATAGTATGTACAGTGTACTATAATAGTATGTACAGTGTACTATAATAGTATGTACAGTGTACTATAATAGTATATACAGTGTACTATAATAATATATATAGTGTACTTTAATAGTATATACAGTGTACTATAATACTATATACAGTGTACTATAATACTATGTACAGTGTACTATAATAGTATGTACAGAGTACTATAATAGTATGTACAGTGTACTATAATACTATATACAGTGTACTATAATAGTATTACAGTGTACCATAATACTATATACGGTGTACCATAATAGTATTACAGTGCACCATAATACTATACATACCATAATAGTATGTACAGTGCAACTATAATACTATATACAGTGTACCATAATAGTATGTACAGTGCACTGTAACACTATATACAGTGTACCATAATAGTATGTACAGTGCACCATAATAGTATATACAGTGTACCATAATAGTATATACACAGTGCACCATAATAGTATATACAGTGCACCATAATAATATATATAGTGCACCATAATAGTATGTACAGTGCACCATAATAGTATGTACAGTGCACTATAATACTATATACAGTGCACCATAATAGTATATATAGTGTGCCATAATAGTATGTACAGTGTACTATAATACTATATACAGTGTACTATAATACTATGTACAGTGTACTATAATAGTATGTACAGTGTACTATAATAGTATGTACAGTGTACTATAATACTATATACAGTGTACTATAATAGTATTACAGTGTACTATAATAGTATTACAGTGTACTATAATACTATATACAGTGTACTATAATAGTATGTACAGTGTACTATAATACTATATACAGTGTACTATAATAGTATTACAGTGTACTATAATAGTATTACAGTGTACTATAATAGTATGTACAGTGTACTATAATAGTATTACAGTGTACTATAATAGTATGTACAGTGTATTATAATAGTATATACAGTGTACTATAATAGTATAAAATTAACGTCGTATATAAGTTCTCAAATACATGTAAAATCATGTCAATTCGTCAACATATTTACTTCATAACATGGATGACCAGCGTCATGTTGTTATATGTGTCATGCCAGCCTGAAGATGAAACGTGTAAAATACGTCATTTTTTTCCCGGGAAACACAAAAATGTACATAATACTTGAGTACAGTTTATTGATGAACTTATGTGTTGGCACCATAGAACCTGTGAAATAGGTAACTTTGTATTTGATGTACTGGCTATTTGTGTAGTCATTGAAAATTATATACTTTGAGTAAAACATAAGTTAAATCTAAGTTTTTCTCCCTTTTTAGGAGATAAATATTAAATTATGTTTGTTGTTGCGATCAAGATATGAACTTTTATGGTTTATTTAAAAATAAAAATCTATTTTCACTCAGGTTTCTCTTAGATATTGTAAGAACATGATATAGGAGATTAAAAATATTAATAAAACTTTAAAATATCATAAGACCACGTTTAGGAAGTTATAAGAACCTTGTGACCGCCTGAAGCTGGGATAATGATTTAAAAAAGAAAGTTGTTTTCGTTTTAACTTTAAACATTTTGTAGAAGATCCCTGGAGTCCAGTATCAGTTCTTAACGACTGATAAGCTCTTCTGCATATTAAAGATATAATTTAGAACATGCCTTTAGCTAAACCAGTTCCCTTCTTGTAAGATGATCAGATGTTGTGCATCATTGAACTTAGCAGCATGTACTCACTAATTCATCTCCCACTGGGTATGCTATCGACAAATAGCAGACAATTATAGAACTATTTCGACAATATCCGAAATCGGATCTTGCTGGATCGATGTCGTCGTTTCTGATGTTCTGAGTTTAGGCGAAAGTAAGAACAAACACACTTCTCGATTAAATTGTGGTTTCAAGCATTACATCCGAAACCATTTGTCTCCGAATTGAAATTAGTTTTATATTACGTCACACGGTATGAGTTTACACTTTAACCTGAAACAGATATAATTAACTAAGCGCTTGAAAACTACATTTTAATATAATAATTATTTAATAATTCCATTCGACATGCTGTGGGTTTTGTTTACGATCTGTGTTTTATGTATTTTGTTACTGTTGCTATTGGTGACAATATGATTAGTCATGTCTGTTGCTAAGGTGGGTCGATTATGGTGTTTCAATGATTGATTTTGTATTGTTTTCGCTATAATAGACGTGTTGTGTGATTAGTTATGTAAGTGATTTTTACAAATATACATATAATTATATAATCAGTATTATGCGCAGAGCATCGTATTCTGTAATAACTCATTTAGTTAACTCTGCTTGTTCTATCCCATAGATTCCACTTCTATTTACGTAGTGTTCTGTTCTATTACTTAATCTTTTTATATTAATTTTTGTACTGCAAATATTGGTTTTTTACACTCCGTCTGTTATCGTGGCTATTCACATATAAATATATGACCAGTCTTGTCCTTCTGTTGCCATGGTTGGTCTTGTACGTTTGTTGCTATGACCCGGTCACGTGAGTCTAGTCTGTTGCTATGAGCGGTCTCGTGTGTCTATCTGTTACTATTTTTGGCCTCACGTGTCTGTTTCCGTGGTACTTTTTGTGTATCTGTTGCTATGATTAATTGGTCGAAAGAGGAACATACAAAACTTTCTCATTGAAAATACAGAATATGACAAAAAGATTTTCGATAAGTCAGTCTTTGAAAGTTTTTCTTTTCTTACATATTTATTTTATGTTCCCAGGTGAACGATCACTCAGAGAAAATAGTTTGTGCAACGTTTTTCTTAAATACTATGATATTTGTATTAAAATAGCTTTATGTAACAAGAAACAGCAAACATGCGCCACCTAGTGGTACAACGGCAAGTCTAAAGGCTTATGAGTTTAAATCCAGGTTTCGTTACAACACAGATAGCCCATCGTGTAGCAGTAAACAATCAAATCTAACGTCCTGTATAGTGAACAATGTACTTTAAACGTAGGATTCCACTACACTGTGGTAAGTATCAAGTGATTTTTCACTCAAAATTTAAACCTACGCCCATGTACTTCAGGAATATTTTAAATAAAGCGGTTATAAAACAAGATGATAAAACTTTAATTAAGAAAAAAGCGTGTGTGTTAAGACTCGTTCTGAGACACGGCTTATTAAACTACACACTTGTAATTTACTCACATAGGACGAACAGTACAATTAGTTTTCTATTACAGGTAAACTAATAATATTATAACAATATGAGCTAGCAGGTTTAATGTTATGGTAAATATCATTTCAAACAGCTATCTGTCTTTAATTACGATAATTAATTTTAGGATATAGAGCTATTGTTAATGACTTTTTACACATTTTATCCCACACGTGATGGTAAATACATAACAGTTTAACACATAATGATAAATACATAACGATCTGACACATGATGGTAAATACATAACAGTTTAACACATAATGATAAATACATAACGATCTGACACATGATGGTAAATACATAACGATCTGACACATGATGGTAAATACATAACAGTTTAACACATAATGATAAATACATAACGATCTGACACATGATGGTAAATACATAACAGTTTAACACATAATGATAAATACATAACGATCTGACACATGATAGTAAATACATAACAGTTTAACACATGAAGGTAAATACATAACAGTTTAGGCCAAGTATGTTAAGGCGTGTGACTCGTATTGCGAGAGTCGCGGGTTCGCATACCTGTCGCGCCAACTAGTTTAGTTTATTTTTTCGTTGTGCTTCTTTTTATGTATAGTTTTATTATATGTATAGAACTTATTCTTTCACATGTATCAAAATATTGTAAGTATTGTACTAAACTCTATACAAGTCACAATTGATTACATATGTAAGTAAAATAATTTAACGTTGAACGTAAATGTATTTACTCAAATAATTTCTTCTATTTTAATTCTTACTCTTTTTTTCCGGTTGAACGGTGGTAAGTTTACGAACTTATAACGCTGAAATGCAGTTTATTTGTAAGATATTCGCCGCAGAAATTACACTTGATTGTATTAGATCAACATTCATAACTACAACAAAAAGCAGCAACAACAATCTACTTTAAATGTTGTTGCATTATCTCAGTCACGCATTTGAAGTATTCGAAAACATTTTGTTTAATGTACGCGAAGTAACAGCTAGCCAAATTTAACCTTTTGATACGGGATTCTACGAAAGACGCACTACAACAACAAAACCTGTATAATCAATACACAACCTCACATGTGATACTGGGAGCTTAATGCAACATTTGTTAAAACGTGTAGAATATAAATCAACCATTTTTAGATAGATCTCTTCAAGGTAATTACATGACAATAAATTTAGAATCTTGTGGTTTTAAGAAAACTCTTCTTGTCTACCTCGTTTGATTCTATCAGTGTTTCTTATCTGTCGTCTGAATGAAACATGCAATAATTTATGAGTACAGTTATGATTAAAGAACCATAATTATCTTATCGTGACACCTGGGTCAAAGTTCAGGTACGAATTGAAAACTTCTAAGATGTTATTCATTCTGTAGTATAAATGAATTTGTGGATGTAACTACAATAACATTTCTTCTTTAATGATGTTTGTTAGGAAAACTAATCTACCAGTAACACTGTAGTGAGTTTTGAGGAGTGTACATTTTTCGTTTCATTTTTTGTCCTTTTCTTACGTTTCATGATTAAGTGCGCACACCGACTATTGATTTGTGTATAACGTTCTTTAACAAAATTCCTCTGAGTGTTGTATCTTTGTTTAAACTGATGGTCTTTACATTTAAGTAATTGCATTTTACATTTAGTAGATTTCTTACGACTAGATCGATGACGTCATTAGGGAACACAAACTTGCAGCTGCTATTATTGTGGTCCGGTAGGAATGAAGGGTTAGAAAATTTTCCAGTCTACTTTATTACAGTGAAACGTTTGCAGCTACAGCAACGTTAGAACAGACATTTCAAATATTTGATTAATAAATATCAAAATATAAGCTATGTAGTTGAACATAAACGTAAATCGAAGTTACCTGTTTCATTGTACTTTAGTATTTACCGAAAAATGTAACTTTAAAATTACAAGGTATCTTAACCTAACATTTTATGAATGTTTGATTCATTTGAATTAGCTTCATTTTGTTGTTCTTGTTTTATAGCATTAAAATAACACATGCACGTTTGTATAACTGACGCTTGCCAGTTACAGTTGAACCACATTATATAGCAAAATACTATTAATAGTAAACAAACTGTGTATCACATGATATAACGTAAACTGTGGTGCTGAATCAATAAAAGTTAGTTTCTGTTTAAATTTTATATTTCTTTACGATTCACCATTTTATGTTAAAAGATTAATTTCAGTGTAATTATTTTTCAGGGGCAAGAGTTATTACTTCCATTGTATACCAAGACGGCTGGTATGGTTATTAAAACTTGTATTAAAGTAGTGAACAAAGTTTTGACCTAAGAAGGTGGAAACCTTGTTTTCTACTTTATTTTGATAAAAGTTTTAATACCCATACCAGCCGTCTTGAGAATACACTTTTACTTCAGGTGGGTTTCTTGTCATCACTTCCATTGTAAAACAACCAGAGTTATTGAGAGATGAAATTTTTATTTTCATTTCTTCAAACCTGAGTGTAATCTTTTGGACGTTGTCCAGTCTCTTAGACTTATTGTTTCATACAAGGTTACTTCAGTTGGCCAATTTCTTAGATTTTTAGGAGATGTTTTCTTAAAACTGTGTTCAAGTTCTCAGCTTTTATAATTTTCTAGGATGCCCTTCCTTAAAAAGTATTTACTTAAAATATTTCTGCCATGCAATATATTAGTTTTGTATGGTGTCGTTAGTTAAAAGGTTTTCGAGTACCCTTTTGTTGATCACTCTTTTAGATTTTGTTGTAAGGAAGCATGTCACCAGAAATATCCACTTTCGTTTTAAGGAAGCATGTCACCAGAAATATCCACTTCCGTTTTAAGAAACATGTCACCAGAAATATCCACTCCTGTTTTAAGGAAGCATGTCACCAGAAATATCCACTTCTAATTTAAGGAAGCATGTCACCAGGAATATCCACTCCTGTTTTAAGGAAGCATGTCACCAGAAATATCCACTCCTGTTTTAAGGAAGCATGTCACCAGAAATATCCACTCCTGTTTTAAGGAAGCATGTCACCAGAAATATCCACTTCCGTTTTAAGGAAGCATGTCACCAGAAATATTCACTTTCGTTTTAAGGAAGCATGTCACCAGAAATATCCACTTCCGTTTTAAGGAAGCATGTCACCAGAAATATCCACTTCCGTTTTAAGGAAGCATGTCACCAGAAATATCCACTTTTGTTTTAAGGAAGCATGTCACCAGAAATATCCACTTTTGTTTTAAGGAAGCATTTATCCAAGGAAGCATGTCACCAGAAATATCCACTTTTGTTTTAAGGAAGCATGTCACCAGAAATATCCACTTTTGTTTTAAGGAAGCATGTCACCAGAAATATCTACTTCCGTTTTAAGGAAGCATGTCACTATCCCGTGTGCTGATGTCATTCAGTTTATTCGACTTGATTCTAGTTTCTAATATCATTTTCACAGCATGAGTTTTGAGAAATAATAATTATAATATTGCCCAGTGTTTGTTTCTGTCGTTCAGTGTATTAGTTTGTTGTGTTTTTGTTATGAAATGCTTGCCTTGAAACGATGTATTCAACAAGTGCCTAACTAGTATTCATATTAAGACCACCCATGGTTACTTACCTGTGATATTCACGTGATGATCAGCCATAGTTATTTGTGATATTCACGTGATGATCAACCATAGTTATTTGTGATATTCACGTGAAGATCAGCCATAGTTACCTGTGATATTCATATTCACGTGAAGATCAACCCTTCTTAACTGTAATAGTCATATGTATATCAGTCATGGTAATCTGTGATATTCACATTAAGATCAACCTTTCTTAACTGTAGTAGTCATATGTATATCAGTCATAGTAACCTGTGATATTCTCATTAAGATCAACCCTTCTTAACTGTAATAGTCATATGTATATCAGTCATGGTAACCTGTGATATTCACATTAAGATCAACCCTTCTTAACTGTAGTAGTCATATGTATATCAGTCATAGTAACCTGTGATATTCGTATTAAGATCAACCCTTCTTAACTGTACTAGTCATATGTATATCAGTCATAGTAACCTGTGATATGCACATTAAGATCAACCCTTCTTAACTGTACTAGTCATATGTATATCAGTCATGGTAACCTGTGATATTCACATTAAGATCAACCCTTCTTAACTGTAGTACTCGTATGTATATCAGTCATAGTAACCTGTGATATTCACATTAAGATCAACCCTTCTTAACTGTAGTAGTCATATGTATATCAGTCATAGTAACCTGTGATATTCACATTAAGATCAACCCTTCTTAACTGTAGTAGTCATATGTATATCAGTCATGGTAACCAATTATATGCACATTAAGATCAACCCTTCTTAACTGTAGTAGTCATATGTATATCAGTCATGGTAACCTGTGATATTCACATTAAGATCAACCCTTCTTAACTGTAGTACTCGTATGTATATCAGTCATGGTAACCTGTGATATTCACATTAAGATCAACCCTTCTTTACTGTAGTAGTCATATGTATATCAGTCATGGTAACCTGTGATATTCACATTAATTTCAACCCTTCTTAACTGTACTAGTCATATGTATATCAGTCATAGTAACCTGTGATATTCGTATTAAGATCAACCCTTCTTGAATGTAGTACTATATCAGTCATAGTAACCTGTGATATTCGTATTAAGATCAACCCTTCTTGAATGTAGTACTATATCAGCCATAGTTACTTGTCTATGTCTTTAGATCATGACAGTCTCAATGTCGAAGAGGAATCAGAATGTTAACAATGAGTGTTTAAAGTAATTGTGTCAGCTTAACACTTGTGTTATATATATACCACTTGTTATATACACATATACATATAATACTACTCAGTCTGGTGTGTCAGCTTGTACTTAACACTTGTGTTATATATATACCTCTTGTTATATACACGTATACATATAATACTACTCAGTCTGGTGTGTCAGCTTGTACTTAACACTTGTGTTATATATATACCACTTGTTATATACACGTATACACATAATACTACTCAGTCTGGTGTGTCAGTTTGTACTTAACACTTGTGTTATATATATATACAACTTGTTATGTACACGTATACATATAATGCTATTCAGTCTGGTGTGTCAGTTTGTACTTAACACTTGTCATTAAGGTTGTATATTTGCAACTTGCTGTATACAATAAATAAATAAATATATATATATATATATAAAGCTATGCAATTTATTACACCAAAAAGGTGAATGAGGGTATACACTAGGCTTTAACATTTGAATTATACAACTTAATGATTAAATATCCATCGTAATAATTAAATTACAAAACTCTTAAGTATTCATTAGGTTATTTTAAGGTTTTAACATGTTTAATTCATTCAATATAGAAAAAAAACCTTGATTTATAACGGTTCTTATTTCGTAGTGCAAGTTCGATAACACACAAAGTAAAGCCTGCGTGAGGTAACATGAACTTCTAGTACACCTTACAAATAACTAGCCTGACAGGTGTGTGTACCTGAATCCATGGCTCCCTTGTCACGATATAAGCCTTGTTATTGAGTCTGTTCATTTGCTGCCTGGATGAACGCAGTATTATCGTACGTATGTGCGTGAATAGAGGGGTAAGAAATTGAAGTCATATTTACCGTCGGATATTTTAGCCCTAGAAATGGAATATTAATAATCTTTAGCTGAGTTACGATTTCATGAAGGACATACCATACTGACACGAGAAAGGACTCTTAAACTGTGTAAATCTAATTATGAAAGGTCTCTCACGGTAGTAGACATTATGGACTCCAGTCTATTCTCTTAAACTGTGTAAATCTAATGATGTACGGTCTCTCACGGTAGTAGACATTATGGACTCCACTCTATTCTCTTAAACTGTGTAAATCTAATGATGTACGGTCTCTCACGGTAGTAGACATTAGGACTCCAGTCTATTCTCTTAAACTGTGTAAATCTAATGATGTACGGTCTCTCATGGTAGTAGACATTATGGACTTCACTCTATTCTCTTAAACTGTGTAAATCTAATGATGTACGGTCTCTCACAGTAGTAGACATTATGGACTCCAGTCTATTCTCTTAAACTGTGTAAATCTAATGATGTACGGTCTCTCACGGTAGTAGACATTATGGACTCCAGTCTATTCTCTTAAACTGTGTAAATCTAATGATCTACGGTCTCTCACGGTAGTAGACATTATGGACTCCACTCTATTTTCTTAAACTGTGTAAATCTAATGATATACGGTCTCTCACGGTAGTAGACATTATGGACTCCACTCTATTCTCTTAAACTGTGTAAATCTAATGATGTACGGTCTCTCACGGTAGTAGACATTATGGACTCCAGTCTATTCTCTTAAACTGTGTAAATCTAATGATGTACGGTCTCTCATGGTAGTAGACATTATGGACTTCACTCTATTTTCTTAAACTGTGTAAATCTAATGATGTACGGTCTCTCACGGTAGTAGACATTATGGACTCCAGTCTATTTTTGAATATTTAGTATTTATATTTTGAAATGGTCAAAGTGCTTGAAACATATTATTTTATTTTTGGACTTTATAATGAGCTTAGATTGTAGGTGTCTGTTTATCGCATACAGCAGTCACTTCAGGATATTGTACTCGTTGTTAGATTCTGTTTATCAATACAGTAGTCACTTCAGGATACTGTACTCGTCGTTAGATTCTGTTTATCACATACAGTAGTCACTTCAGGATACTGTACTCGTCGTTAGATTCTGTTTATCAATACAGTAGTCACTTCAGGATACTGTACTCGTCGTTAGATTCTGTTTATCACATACAGTAGTCACTTCAGGATACTGTACTCGTCGTTAGATTTTGTTTATCACATACAGTAATCACTTCAGGATACTGTACTCGTCGTTAGATTCTGTTTATCACATACAGTAGTCACTTCAGGATACTGTACTCGTCGTTAGATTCTGTTTATCACATACAGTAGTCACTTCAGGATACTGTACTCGTTTCGTTTATAACATACAGATCACTTCAGGATACTGTTTCGTCGTTATTCTGTTTATCATACAGTAGTCACTTCAGGATACTGTACTCGTCGTTAGATTTGTTTATCACATACAGTAATCACTTCAGGATACTGTACTCGTCGTTAGATTCTGTTTATCACATACAGTAGTCACTTCAGGATACTGTACTCGTCGTTAGATTCTGTTTATCACATACAGTAGTCACTTCAGGATACTGTACTCGTCGTTAGATTTTGTTTATCACATACAGTAGTCACTTCAGGATACTGTACTCGTCGTTAGATTCTGTTTATCACATACAGTAGTCACTTCAGGATACTGTACTCGTCGTTAGATTCTGTTTATCACATACAATAGTCACTTCAGGATACTGTACTCGTCGTTTCTGTTTATAACATACAGTAGTCACTTCAGGATACTGTACTCGTCGTTAGATTCTGTTTATAACATACAATAGTCACTTCAGGATACTGTATTCGTCGTTAGATTCTGTTTATCAATACAGTAGTCACTTCAGGATACTGTACTCGTCGTTAGATTTTGTTTATCACATACAGTAATCACTTCAGGATTCTGTACTCGTTGTTAGATTCTGTTTATCAATACAGTAGTCACTTCAGGATACTGTACTCGTCGTTAGATTCTGTTTATCAATACAGTAGTCACTTCAGGATACTGTACTCGTCGTTAGATTCTGTTTATCACATGCAATAGTCACTTCAGGATACTGTACTCATCGTTTCTGTTTATAACATACAGTAGTCACTTCAGGATACTGTACTCGTCGTTAGATTCTGTTTATAACATACAATAGTCACTTCAGGATACTGTATTCGTCGTTAGATTCTGTTTATCAATACAGTAATCACTTCAGGATACTGTACTCGTCGTTAGATTTTGTTTATCAATACAGTAATCACTTCAGGATACTGTACTCGTCGTTAGATTCTGTTTATCACATACAATAGTCACTTCAGGATACTGTACTCGTCGTTAGATTTTGATTATCACATACAGTAGTCACTTGAGGATACTGTACTCGTCGTTTCTGTTTATCACATACAGTAGTCACTTGAGGATACTGTATTCGTCGTTTCTGTTTATAACATACAGTACTCACTTCAGGATACTGTACTCGTCATTAGATTCTGTTTATAACATACAGTAGTCACTTCAGAATACTGTACTAGTCGTTTCTGTTTATCACATACAGTAGTCACTTCAGGATACTGTACTCGTCGTTAGATTCTGTTTATAACATACAATAGTCACTTCAGGATACTGTACTCGTCGTTTTTGTTTATAACATACAGTAGTCACTTCAGGATACTGTACTCGTCGTTTCTGTTTATTACATACAGTAGTCACTTCAGGATACTGTACTTGTCTTTTTTGTTTATAACATACAGTAGTCACTTCAGGATACTGTACTCGTCGTTAGATTCTGTTTATAACATACAGTAGTCATTCGAGAAGACGATCAGTTTTGTTCTTCACTCTAAGTAAAACCAAAAGTATAAACATGTTAGAATAACGTTTCTGTCACCTGATTAATTTATGTTAAATTTATCTTTTAAACATTTGCAACATACCCAAGGGGGAGTGACAAGAAGGTAAAATATTTGTATATCTGATACATAACGGTCAGTAGATGGCATTGTGGTGACATAACAAACAGGACATAATGTGCCGTATTGTATTAGTTTAAAGGGCTAAATCTTTTAAATATATGCGTAATTCTATTTATAGCCCATCTGAAATTACAGTAGAATTATACCACCCCCACACTATAGTATGACCTAGCCACACATTTAATAGCGAACTAAAATAAATAAACAGCTTTTGCGAAACCATGTTTAACCAACAAAGAGACAAAAAATTGCAATCATGTCACTCAAACGTCGGTAAATTGTTTTGTGTTCCAATCAAAACTATAATAATTAATTGTATTAACACTTATAATATACAGATAAGTCAGAGGGGTTTGGTAACATTGTGTTCACACAATGACCTTCATGTCACGTCGCTTAGCAACAAAAGTATATAGAAATATTTCTGTTAGTGTATGCCCTGAAAGGTTAAAATGTAGAGAACAACAAATTGAAAGTATGTTTTCCTAGAGCATCATTCTTTAAAACGAAAATTATTTAAATTCTTGATTAATCAAAGATTATGTTGAGATATGAAATGCTGTTTGCTCTATATGTAATAATAGAATATATTTATAAAAACTGCAAAACAGTAAACGCGAAACCTCAAGTTTCCACGTACCTACGCAGAGACCCATCAAGTCAGTACACCAAATTTGATGAAGATTTATATACAGGGGCCAGCGTAGTGGTAAAAAAACAACAACACATAAACATATAGAAGAACCGCAAAACTACAATTTTCTTGTATCTTGCTGTGTATAAAATGAGCCTACATACCAAATTTAATAAAGGTTTACCCACAGGAGGTGAGGTAGTGGTAAAAACGCTAAAACACACATATAAACCGTAAAACCCAAAACGACTCCTTGCACCCATGTTACTAAAATCGTAATGGTCAGACAATAATCAAGACACTCATATCGATAAATACATTCTGGTTTCTATGACTTCTCATTTTTCGAGAAATCCAGCGTGATGTTACGTGACGCTTATTGATAGGGGGTATATATAGGTCAGATAACTTATTTTGTATTTAGACGAGTATAAATTGAAATAAACAGTAAATATATTGAACCAACAATTATTTCTTGTTAATAATCTATTCGTTTCTGATGAATAAAGATGGCATTATGTTTAATAACTAATTAATTAAATTAAAATTGTATTAAAGATAATTATTTTAAAATGTTATTATATTTCGGCTTGATTTATCTAGAGCCCTAGTCTATTTATTGTATTAACACTATTTTGTTCTATGATTTGTGTCGTAGGTTAGATAAACTAAGTGGTCTATGTAGAGACCTAGTATACAATATTAATAATAACATATTACGTGATTTGTGTCATAGTTCAGCTACACTGATTGGCTTATGTAGAGACCTAGTGTACAATACTAACAATAGTATATTCTTTAGTTTGTGTCATAGTTCAGCTACACTGATTGGTTTATGTAGAGACCTAGTGTACAATGCTAACAATAGTATATTCTTTAGTTTGTGTCATAGTTCAGCTACACTGATTGGTTTATGTAGAGACCTAGTGTACAATGCTAACAATAGTATATTCTTTAGTTTGTGTCATAGTTCAGCTACACTGATTGGTTTATATAGAGACCTAGTTTACTGTATTAGCGATACAGTGTAAGAGCTGATATGAATTAGCAGGAACTGAAAGATGGAACTGAACGATGTGGGTAATAGTAAACTTCGACTGGTAGAAAATTAGACTAAACAACACAGAGTTTTGCGTATGTGTAATTAGATATCTAACTAAGCAACACAGAGTTTTGTGTATGTGTAATTAGATATCTAACTAAGCAACACAGAGTTTTGTGTATGTGTAATTAGATATCTAACTAAGCAACACAGAGTTTTGTGTATGTGTAATTAGATATCTAACTAAGCAACACAGAGTTTTGTGTATGTGTAATTAGATATCAAAATAAACAACACAGTTTTGTGTATGTGTAATTAGACAATTAACTAAGCAACACAGAGTTTTGTGTATGTGTAATTAGATATCTAATCAACACAGAGTTTTGTGTATGTGTAATTAGATATCTGACTAAACAACACAGAGTTGTGTGTATGTGTAATTAGATATCTAACTAAACAACACAGAGTTGTGTGTATGTGTAATTAGATATCTGATTAAGCAACACAGAGTTTTGTGTATGTGTAATTAGATATCTAACTAAGGAACACAGAGTTGTGTGTATGGGTAATTAGATATCTAACTAAGGAACACAGAGTTGTGTGTATGTGTAATTAGATATCTAACTAAGGAACACAGAGTTGTGTGTATGTGTAATTAGATATCTAACTAAACAACACAGAGTTGTGTGTATGTGTAATTAGATATCTAACTAAACAACACAGAGTTGTGTGTATGTGTAATTAGATATCTAACTAAACAACACAGAGTTGTGTGTATGTGTAATTAGATATCTAACTAAACAACACAGAGTTGTGTGTATGTGTAATTAGATATCTAACTAAACAACGCAGAGTTGTGTGTGTGTGTATCTAACTAAACAACGCAGTTGTGTGTGTGTGTGTAATTAGATATCTAACTAAACAACACAGAGTTGTGTGTGTGTGTAATTAGATATCTAACTAAACAACACAGAGTTGTGTGTATGTGTAATTAGATATCTAACTAAACAACACAGAGTTGTGTGTATGTGTAATTAGATATCTAACTAAACAACACAGAGTTGTATGTATGTGTAATTAGATATCTAACTAAGGAACACAGAGTTGTGTGTATGTGTAATTAGATATCTAACTAAACAACACAGAGTTGTGTGTATGTGTAATTAGATATCTAACTAAACAACACAGAGTTGTGTGTATGTGTAATTAGATATCTAACTAAACAACACAGAGTTGGTGTGTGTGTAATTAGATATCTAACTAAACAACACAGAGTTGTGTGTATGTGTAATTAGATATCTAACTAAACAACACAGAGTTGTGTGTATGTGTAATTAGATATCTAACTAAACAACACAGAGTTGTGTGTATAATTAGTGTAATTAGATATCTAACTAAACAACACAGAGTTGTGTGTATGTGTAATTAGATATCTAACTAAACAACACAGAGTTGTGTGTATGTGTAATTAGATATCTAACTAAACAACACAGAGTTGTGTGTATGTGTAATTAGATATCTAACTAAACAACACAGAGTTGTGTGTATGTGTATTCTGCATTAAAGAATATATATGAGTAGTCAAGGATTGTTTACATATGAGTAGTTAAGGACTGTTTATATATGAGTAGTTAAGGACTGTTTATATATGAGTAGTCAAGGACTGTTTACACATGAGTAGTTAAGGACTGTTTACATATGAGTAGTCAAGGACTGTTTACACATGAGTAGTCAAGGACTGTTTACACATGAGTAGTTAAGAACTGTTTACATATGAGTAGTCAAGGACTGTTTATATACGAGTAGTCAAGGACTGTTTATTTTTCACAATTGATTTTTGTATTTATTAATAGTCCTAAGGATCCTGAATATGAAACATTGCCTCTGTTCTTGAGTCACACTTTGTCACTACTATAAACAAGTCCTTACTGTCCTCGGCCACCACCACATCTTTCGCCCTCGTTGTAAGGTGTTTGTGCGTGTGTGTTTAGCATTAAAAGGTTTACAATGGCAGAGCGGTATGTCTTTGGACGTACAATGCTTGAATCATGGTTTCGATACCCGTGTTGAACAGAGCACAGATAGCCCATTATGTAGCTTTATGCTTATTAACAAGCACAAACATACATTTTAATTATAAGATATATTGCTGAGTAACTCTAGATATTCTGTAGCGAAGAAACTTAAAGTTGAAAGAAATGTATACACTTTTGGAAAAAGGCATGACGGGAAGGTCGGTGCAGCGATCTCACACTTTAATGAATCTGGAAGTTAGTTATAGCAATCAGAGAAACAACTGTAATAAGTGGTCGTAAGTGTTTAGGAAAGTGTTAAGTTGGGCAAAAGTCTACTTGTATTAAGCACGGGAAGTTACGAATAAAATAACAATTTTTATTTACTTGGAATGTAGTGTATCTAAACTGTTATGACAGAGTTAGAAGGTAAGTGTTTTACTTCTTTATTTGATGTATTGCTTTCATTTTCCAGTTTCATCCAGAAGATATCACACACTAAATGTTTCTGTATGGATAATTAGGACTTTAATCATAACGTACGACAGTGTTTGCTTGTCTTTATATATGTGTTCTCAATTACGAATTCAAAGACGTTAAAGCGACTAACTTACAGTTAGAGGGTAGTATACATATGTATATGACGTACTCTGAATATACATACATATATATATCTATTACGTGCTGTGCACGTTTAAAACTTCCTATTTTTAATCATTCTTTCAGAGCTTTAGTCGTGACAGACTCAACGTTTAGTGATATTTTACATTTCTGGCTGTGTCAGACTCCAACAGTCCTATAAACACTCAAGATGGCCGCCTTTGTAGCGAAGCAGATGATGGGCAACAAACTGAACGCTGTAAAGGGTAAGTTGAGTATCATATGAACAAATACAGAAAATATTTCATTTCCGTACTACATACTGGTGTATATAAACCATTTTAATACGAGAAATAAACAACAATAAACTGTTAAGATATACACTCAACGTTGTTTCGCTTTACTTCATTCAGAAGCTTCTCACTAAAGTTCAAACCGAAACTTTCGGTTCTAATTGGTTTGTATTTTAGTGGAGAGCTTATAATGAAGCTGTACAGCGACACCTTGAATGTATAATGAAATAAAAACAATTTCGTTTTATTAGGTCGTTTATTTATAGACTAAGACTAACATCTCTATTATTGTATAGAGAGTTTGACCACTGATGAATGACCAATCGTATTTTAGGTAATTTTACTTAAAATTTCAAGATAAAGATTATGGGTATTTTTAGGCTCAAGAAAGAGGACTTGTGTCTATTGTATCAGTATTGTTTGAAATATCCCATAATAAGAAAGAGGACTTGTGTCTATTGTATCAGTATGTTGTGAAATATCCCATAATAAGAAAGAGGACTTGTGTCTGTTGTATCAGTATTTTTTGAAATATCCCATAATACAGAGCGTTAAAATTGATATTTTTAGCCTAAATATAAAAATTAAAATTAGAACAATTCAATGAACAATATTACAGTCGTTTAATATCCCATCATTGTGGTTTATTGTAAGCCACTAGGAATCTTTCGAGTATTTTGAGTCGCTATATATTTTGTACTGTGCTTACAACCCTGAAATGAGTGGAATGTGTATCATATTACGAACAGGTGATACGTGATATCCAATTTTGGGCGTGTTGTCAAGTCTTGACGGTAAGTTTTATTTCGTTTAAATGAAGACAACTTATTAATTTATAATAACTGGTTTTTAGATACATCACCTATGAGAATTCAGTGACACACAAATTCCAATAATTTCATTAATATAAATTTAACACTTTTTCACTATACAATAACATCATAATGACAAATGAATTTTGAAGAATAATTTCTAAAATTACAAGCTATTTCTGACTTCTCGTGTACTGGAACAGATATCTTAATATACTCGACATCTCAGGCGAACGTCTTCACAAACGTTTACATAATTATATACTTCTGATAAAAGGGCGTTCTCTGAAAACCTGCGTAGAGTTTTCTTTGTGATTTCAGGGTTCTTCTGTGTCAGTACCAATGCAACTCGGTGATTTATATTGACTACAGGATATCATTAGAACCACAAGTGTATAAAATATTAATTTTGTTGGCTACTATTTTTGTTTGTATAACTTTTTTTATAATTACACACTGTGTGGAATAAAGAAATCATATCATGACAATGATTTATATTAAAAAACTGGAAGTGTTAACGGATAGCATCTCGAAATGGTTTTCGTATATATTAAAACTGTATAATGATTCTACATATCTAGAGATATCAGTCATAGAAAAGCGAATGTTATTTGTATCTCTTTTGGTTAACTTTATGCCCTTTGAGATGGTAAAAGCTTGAAAGGTATAATTGCGATATTTAATAAGGTTACTTTATTTTTGAAAGCTTCAAGCTTCTAGCTTCATCATAAGTTGAGGACACAAATGTCTTATTGTTTTCCCCGCAAGCTCAAAAGCCAATGTGTTGTAGTTTCCATCGTAAACTTAGGGTTCAATGTATTGTAGTTTTCATCTTAAACTTAGGGGTCAATGTGTTGTAGTTTCCATCTTAAACTTAGGGGTCAAGAGACAAGTTATTATAAGAGATCCGTTTGTTGATTCTGCTGTTTTAGCATCTGGGACACACATGATTATCGCTTTATTGTAATAATTAATACACAGTTATATAAACAGTTAATTTTTTTCATAAAACGTGAGTTAATCGAAAGTTTGTTTATTTTATGCCACATTATTGACACGTAAAATAAAAATTTAACTTCTCTTTACAAGCAAATCATGTGGACTGAACGAATGAAACAAGTTTCGTATTATGATTTTTGGTGGTGGCGCACTCTGTCGTGAACCTATTAAATACCCTTGGCTTAAATGTGTTTGACTTTACTTTAACTGGATTTATACACATCGAGAATGAAACAATAACTTAAACAAGATGTTAAATGAAATGACTGAATGTAGCATTTGTTTCTTCCTTCAATGTTTTGATACTTTATCATAATTTCAGATGAATTTAACTCCTGCATTTGAAATCAGACGCAAATATGATTATAATTATTCCTGATTAATATCCACACTGTATAATTACATGATAATATATTACTTACGGTTCTACATCACATTACAGTAATGACACTTATTACTGGGACTATTTCACACTTCTAAATTAGCTTTTAGTGAAACTTGCCAATTTTCATTCATGATGACGAGAAACCCAATGTTAATTCCCATACCATCCGTCTTTAGAACGTAATTTTCATTCACTTTCGGCAACGTTGGACAAAGAATATGTGGTCATGATTTCAAAGTAAGATAATTAGGAGAAGGGTAGGAATAACAACTGTTCATTTAAATACAGGGTGACCCAAAATTATCTTCTCTATTTTAAAATTATATACTTAACTTACTGAAGAAATACAACCATGTCGTTACCAACATTTTGTAGCGAGACTCACACAGTTTTTATTGCTACGTTAGTAGACTTCTACGTCTGAACCGTTATTAGATGTTATGACCTCTAACTGATATTCGATTTGAACCCATGTTTGTTGCAACACGCCAATAGTTATAGTAGCGACTGTGTCCGTTATCGTGGACTTTAGCTTCGTGACGTTTACTCCAGGAGTACAATATACGATATCCTGAACATACCCCAAAAAAGTATGTTTAGTGAAGTGACGACTGAGAACGGCGGAGGCCACGGAACTCTCCTACGCTGAATGGTCAACCACACTGAGACATTTTTATGGGGTAACACTATTCACTAGAGTGAACCAAAAGACATGAGAATAAAAACCAACAACAAACACTGTGGCAATAAAAACTGTTCGAGCTGGACTGAAAGATGTAGAAAACTCCATGGTTGTATTTACGTTCTTAATTATTAGATTTTAAACATGAATAGTTAATTTTGGACCACCCTGTTTGTGTTCTTTTTCAACTCCATCTATGTACTGAAACCTAAACGATTAAAAGTTGATAAAAGATAGTAAAAGAATATCTAATTATGTTTTTAAGGTCTGCCAATAAGCAATGCCCCTAGTGGCACAGTCGTATGTTTGCGGACTTACATCGTTAGAAACTGAGTTTCATTACTCGTTGTGGGTAAAACACAGACAGCCCATTGTGCTTAATTTTAAACAAACCAATAAACAAATTGATTCTTTAATAAGTTGTATTTATGGTATTATTGAACGCGTGGTATTAAACAGATGTAATTCGTCATAAGAGGAATGTCTTATATCCATTGGATCAGTGGATTATAGTAAGCTAAGTGTAAACATGTATCAGGCCAGTTGATTGGATCAGCCGGTTGTAGTAAGCTGTTAGCAAACATGTATCAGGCCAGTTTATTGGATTAATTCAAAACGACTGATGAAACACTTTCCTCTAGGGTTCCATGGAATCTATTCATACTGATACATTTAATTTAGTGATTTATATTACTGAACAATACTGAACGCTCAGTGATCATTGCTTTTTCTACAATACTGGACGTTTAGTGATTTTAGTTTTTTCTACAGTACTGAGCGCTCATTTATTTCAGTTCTTTCTACAATACTGAACGCTCAGTGATTTTACTTCTTTCCACAGTATTTAACTCTCAGTGCTTTCAGTTTTTTCTACAGAATTTAATGTTCAGTGATTTTAGTTCTTTTTACAGTATTGACATATCAGTGATTTTAGTTCTTTCTACAGTATTGACATATCAGTAATTTTAGTTCTTTCCACAGTACTGGATGCTCAGTGATTTTAGTTTTTTGTACAGTACTAAACTCTCAGTAATTTTAGTTTTTTCTACAGAAGTGAACGCTCAGTTATTTTTAGTTCTTTCTACAGTACTGAACGCTCGGTGATTTTAGTTTTTTCTTCAGTAATGAATGCTCAGAGATTTTAGTTCTTTCTACAGTACTAAACATTCAGTAATTTTAGTTGTTTCTATTGTACTGGATGCTCAGTGATTTTAGTTGTTTCTATTGTACTGGATGCTCAGTGATTTTAGTTGTTTCTATTGTACTGGATGCTCAGTGATTTTAGTTGTTTCTATTGTACTGAACTCTCAGTAATTTTAGTTCTTTCTTCAGTACTGGATGCTCAGTGATTTTAGTTGTTTCTATTGTACTGAACTTTCAGTAATATTAGTTTTTTCTACATTACTTAACTCTCAGTAATTTTAGTTTTTTCTACAGTAGTGAACTTTCAGTAATTTTAGTTGTTTCTACAGAACTGAACGCTCAATAATTTTAGTTTTTTATACAGTATTGAACGCTCAGTGGTTTGTAGTTCTTTTTACAGTACTGGTTGCTCAGTGATTTTAGCTATTTCAACAGTAGTGAACGCTCGGTGATTTTTAGTTCTTTCTGAAGTACTGGATGCTCAATTATTTTAGTTTTTTTTACAGCACTGAATTCTCAGTAATTTTAGTTGTTTTTACAGTAGTGAATGCTCAATGATTTTAGTTTTTTTTACAGTACTGAATGTTTAGTGATTTTAGTTCTTTCTACAGTACTGAACTATCAGTAATTTTATTTTTTCCTACAGTACTGAACGCTCAGTGATTTTAGTTTTTTTCTACAGTAGTGAACGCTCAGTTTTATTTAGTTCTTTCTAAAGTATTGGAGGCTCAATTATTTTAGTTTTTTCTACAGTACTGGCTGCTCAGTGATTTTAGTTTTTTCTATTGTACTGAACTCTCAGTAATTTTATTTCTTTCTACACAACTAAATAGTCAGTGATTTTAGTTCTTTCTGCCGTACTGGATGCTCAGTGATTTTAGTTGTTTCTATTTTACTGAACGCTCAATGATATTTGTTCTTTCTGCTGTTCTGAACGCTCAGTGATTTTGTTCTTTTGACAGTCTTGAACGCTCAGTGATTTTACTTTTTTTTCAGTCTTGAACGCTCAGTAATTTTAGTTCTTTCTACAGTCTTGAACGCTCAGTAATTTTAGTTCTTTCTACAGTACTGAACGCTCAGTAATTTTAGTTTTTTCTACAGTACTGAACGCTCAGTGATTTTAGTTCTTTCTACAGTAATTTTAAACGTTTTTTTTTATGTCAAAGTGTTTGAAGAAAATCAAAAGGACTAAACACTAATCAATGGAAATCAAAACGTTGTATGAGTGACTACATAACTATACTAAATCTGTTTCACTCTTTGAAAGTATATGAATGGGTACATCTTATTAATATACACTCTGTGGTTAAATTATACAGAAATATCGTCCACATACAGAAGTGACTTATCTTCCTATGATTTCTTGTTTTGGAGGATATACATGGATCAAGTGTCTTTTGATTATCAGTACGTTTAATTTTTCTACTGGGATATTTATTATTAAACTGTGTAGACACAGTTCAAACACTGTTGATATTGTTCTTATGGTATCACTTTAACATAGAAGTTAACTTCCAACCTGAATAGTCTTCAGTGTTATTAACTAGAACAGAAAAGTTGAAAGAGCTGTGTCTTTGCTGAAAATGTAGTTTTTATACTTAAAACACCATGTTACCAGGCTTTTCTTGTCTTTAAAACAACTTGGTACCATGTTTTCTTGTTCTTGAAAACACCATATTACCATGTTTTATTGTACTTCACACACCATGTTTTCTGATTTTCTTGACCTTAAAACACCATGTTACCAAGTTTTATTGTACTTAACATACAACGTTACCTGCCTTTCTTGTTCATAGAACAACTTATTACCATGTTTTATTGTTTTTCAAACACCATGTTATCAGACTTTCTTGATCTTAAAACACCATGTTACCAAGTTTTATTGTCCCTTAACATACAACGTACCTGCCATTCTTGTTCTTAAAACAACTTATTACCAGGTTTTCTTGTCCTTAGAACAACGTGTTACTTAGTTTATGTATTGTCTGCAAGTTGATTTTCATATCCTTGTACCGTACTTATCGTATTGTGTAAGACAATTCCAAATTTTTGAGCTAATTAAGTGTATTTCAGTAAGGTTTGGTGTATAGGGTGATTTGTATTGTGAAGAAAGACTTTGATGTTACTTTTGTAAAGAAATTCTTAGAAGTTGTTTTAAATTATGCTCTGAGGTAATCAATACGACCGTAAGTGTGTTTTTTTATGTTCTTCAGATAATACGGACAACTCAATGTTGCTTCACCAAGTCACAAACATGTAGCAAACAACCTAACAAAGTTTTCACAGTTCGACTTCTTTTCTATTACAAAAAATACTGAACCTTAAGATATAGTGATCTAATATAAAACAAGTTGGCAAAATTAGAGTACGTTACAGAAACGAACTCGTTTTAATATAATATCAGTAATATTTTGTATGACAGATGAAATTAATACGTTTCAATTAAAATGTTTTGATAAATTGTAACTTGCATGTGAGATAACTTATAGATAGGAAGAATACAGTTACAAGTATGTTATTTTAACACAACAGGTGGCACAAAGTTAGTGCACTTACTTGAAAAACAAACAACATATTTTTAGTTAAATATGTTGCTAATCGAACATTTCTTACCAGAACGCTATCTTCGAACCTGTGTGTGAGGTAAGGGGTTAAATCATGCATTGTTTAAGTATACGTTGTTACAGCTTTCCCGCTGTTCATATTATGCAGAAATAAAAAAAGTATCCCCAAGTAAATAAGTAATAATAATAATAAAAAAGACTCGAATTTATATCCACCGTCATGAAACTGACATGTTTCTGTTATATTATCAAATACGTTTACTGATTAGTTAGGTCATTATTACTAACATATTGGTATAATGAAGTTCATATTGTTAATTTATTACTGTTATATAGGCATTGTGAAGTTGATATTTTTAATTTATTACTGTCATGTTGTTATTCTGAAGTTAATTTATTACTATGATGTTGGTATTGTGAAGTTAATATTGTTAATTTATCACTGTCGTGTTGGTATTGTGAAGTTAATTTATTACTATGATGTTGTTATTGTGAAGTTGATATTGTTAATTTATCACTGTCGTGTTGGTATTGTGAAGTTAATTTATTACCATGATGTTGGTATTGTGAAGTTGATATTGTTAATTTATCACTGTCGTGTTGTTATTGTGAAGTTGATATTGTTAGTTTATCACTGCCGTATTAGTATTGGGAAGTTGATACTGTTAATTTATTACTGCCATGTTGATATTGTGTAGTTGACATTGTTAATTTATTACTGTCATGTTGTTATTGTGTAGTTGTTATTGTTAATTTATTAGTTTCATTTTGGTATTGTGAAAAGTTGATATTGTTAATTTATTACTAACATGTTGGTATTGTGAAGTAGATTTTGTTAATTTATTACTGTCGTGTTGGTATTGTGAAGTAGATTTTGTTAATTTATTACTGTCGTGTTGGTATTGTGAAATTGATGTTGCTAATTTATTACTGTCATGTTGGTATTGTGACATAGATATTGTTAATTTATTACTGCCGTGTTGGTATTGTGAAGTTGATGTTGTTAATTTATTACTAACATGTTGGTATTGTGACATAGATATTGTTAATTTATTACTGCCGTGTTGGTATTGTGAAGTTGATGTTGTTAATTTATTACTAACATGTTGGTATTGTGACATAGATATTCTTAATTTATTACTGTCGTGTTGGTATTGTGAAGTTGATGTTGTTAATTTATTACTAACATGTTGGTATTGTGACATAGATATTGTTAATTTATTACTGTCGTGTTGGTATTGTGAAGTTGATGTTATTAATTTATTACTAACATGTTGGTATTGTGACATAGATATTGTTAATTTATTACTGCCGTGTTGGTATTGTGAAGTTGATGTTAATTTATTACTAACATGTTGGTATTGTGAAGTTGATGTTGTTAATTTATTACTAACATGTTGGTATTGTGACATAGATATTGTTAATTTATTACTGCCGTGTTGGTATTGTGAAGTTGATGTTGTTAATTTATTACTAACATGTTGGTATTGTGATATAGATATTGTTAATTTATTACTGCCTTGTTGGTATTGTGAAGTTGATGTTGTTAATTTATTTCTAACATGTTGGTATTGTGACATAGATATTGTTAATTTATTACTGCCGTGTTGGTATTGTGAAGTTGATGTTAATTTATTACTAACATGTTGGTATTGTGAAGTTGCTGTTGTTAATTTATTACTAACATATTGTTAATTTATTACTGCCGTGTTGGTATTGTGAAGTTGATGTTGTTAATTTATAACAAACATGTTGGTATTGTGACATAGATATTGTTAATTTATTACTGCCGTGTTGGTATTGTGAAGTTGATGTTGTTAATTTATTACTAACATGTTGGTATTGTGACATAGATATTGTTAATTTATTACTGTCGTGTTGGTATTGTGAAGTTGATGTTGTCAATTTATTACTGCCGTGTTGGTATTGTGAAGTTGATGTTGTTAATTTATTACTAACATGTTGGTATTGTGAAGTTGATGTTGTTAATTTATTACTAACATGTTGGTATGGTGAAGTATATCTTGTTAATTTATTACTAACATGTTGGTATTGTGAAGTAGATGTTGTTGGAGGATAACAATGTATAAACGTCAGGTTCTTACACGTGCAGGAAAGCCTTCATGTTTATGTTTCCTGCGAGGAAGATTGCAGTCTTTCAAGTGAAGCTCATTGGTGGAAGTCGTATATACTAATGCTATTTTTTTACACTTATAATGAGTATTTTGTATTGTTAACGTAGAATGTGGATTTAGGGCTAGCCTAAATATTTTAATCTATTCATACTTTATAATATATATTATTGGAATTAAGTCCGAAAATATCGATAGCCCCAAGGGTACTTAAATGAGAAAATAATATATTCTAATCATTACAAAGAATAATTTATCCTTCATACTCTTTGATAGACAGATATCTATAATACATAGTTCTGATCTATGTAATTTTTCTGCTTAGATAATAAAAATGTTCAAATACACACACATACGTGGATATAAAACAGTGACAGTGTTAAAACTATTTCCATGTCCAATAAAGACGAGGTCGCCTTTAAACGTGCAACGATAATATTTAATTAAGGTGCGACCTAAAATATTCGTGATGACAGTATATCTTAGAAAATCGATTTCGTTTTTCGTTATTTTGATACAGTTTTGGAATTCCTTTGTATCATCATTGTCAGGAGAGAAGCCATTAGAGAACTTTGAAGTAATGAGTTTCAGATTTTAATGAGCGAAATAATTATTTCATACATCGAGAATAAGTACAACTCACCAGCAGTTTGATGTAGCTTTTAATAATGTTTGTATGAAACTCTAAGGTTCGTTAAACTTGTATGTATTTCTGTAACGTCTCATTACGTGACAAAAACACTTCTATTGATTTACGTTTTTATTTTTATGAAAGGTTCAGAGAAAGCTAGAAAGCAGTGTGACCTTGTAATGCTGCATTATTTTATATCCAGTAAAAAAATAAAATCACCTTTCTAAGTGTAGTGTGTTACCTGTATTTATATTTTTCTGAATGTGTTATTATACATTTATCTGCGTTTCTGTTGTTTATTAATATATTTATTCTCAGTTATCTGTTGTCTTTCAGTAGCTTAGTAGTATGACTTAGAACGCTAAAAATCAGGTTTTGATACCTGTAGCGGGAAGAGCTCAGATAACTTGTTGTGTGGCTTGGTGATTAACAACAGGCTAAACTTCATCTCTATTCACATGCCTGTATCTTCTCTGTCTATTTATCTAAAAATTTTTTTGTCTATTTATCTGTGTAACATGCGTATCTTTTGTCTGTCTAATGTTCTGGATATCTTTTGTCTGCTTGTCTGTGTAACATGTGTGTTTCTTCTCTGTTTAATTATCTGGACAGTTGTTGTTTGTTTGTTTACCACGTGTGACTCGAATCTGCCAACTTAGACATCTGTGCTTTTGTCTGGTTATTACGTTTATGGTGTGTGTTTGTTGTCTGTCACGTGGGCTCCAAGTAGAATATTTACAAAAGGTAAATCTCGGTGAACACTCACTAATAGAAAATTTTAATATTTAGCAATGAATCAGGATTCATCTTAGTTTAATGTAAACTAACCCGAAAAATTGAAAGGACGAACATTGGATACAAGAAGGAAAGTTAGATCTGGATAAAATCCTAAAATTAGTTTATCATGCGCTAATCTGTTGTCATATCGTCTGGGTGTGTGGTTGTGTTTAGGGGTAATTATAAGTGCTAATAACTTTCGAAAGACAGACCTGATTACGTCTCCGGGTCTTGTTAGTTGCTGATTATACAATTAAGATTTTTTTTTATGTAAAACAATGGTTACCGTTAGTAACGGATGAAGATGTGTGGTAAACTGACAAATACCAAGAAAAATGTTAGCCCAGTTGGGTATATTCAGAACCTTATAATGAATGCTGTAAAGACGCTCTTAGATGAATGAACCGTACACTGTATAACCTGGAAACGAACACGTTGCTAGAGGAATGAACCGTACACTGTATAACCTGGAAACGAACACGTTACTAGAGGAATGAACCGTACACTGTATAACTTGGAAACGGACACGTTATTAGAGGAATGAACCGTACACTGTATAACCTGGAAACGGACACGTTATTAGAGGAATGAACCGTACACTGTATAACCTGGAAACGGACAAGTTACTAGAGGAATGAACCGTACACTGTATAACCTGGAAACGGACACGTTACTAGAGGAATGAACCGTACACTGTATAACCTGGAAACGGACACGTTACTAGAGGAATGAACCGTACACTGTATAACCTGGAAACGGACACGTTACTAGATGAATGAACCGTACACTGTATAACCTGGAAACGAACACGTTGCTAGAGGAATGAACCGTACACTGTATAACCTGGAAACGGACACGTCACTAAAGGAATGAACCGTACACTGTATAACCTGGAAACGGACACGTTACTAGAGGAATGAACCGTACACTGTATAACCTGGAAACGGACACGTTACTAGAGGAATGAACCGTACACTGTATAACCTGGAAACGGACACGTTACTAGAGGAATGAACCGTACACTGTATAACCTGGAAACGGACACGTTACTAGAGGAATGAACCGTACACTGTATAACCTGGAAACGGACACGTTACTAGAGGAATGAACCGTACACTGTATAACCTGGAAACGGACACGTTACTAGAGGAATGAACCGTACACTGTATAACCTGGAAACGGACACGTTACTAGAGGAATGAACCGTACACTGTATAACCTGGAAACGGACACGTTACTAGAGGAATGAACCGTACACTGTATAACCTGGAAACGGACACGTTGCTAGAGGAATGAACCGTACACTGTATAACCTGGAAACGGACACGTTGCTAGGTGAATGAATTGTACACTGTATAGCATGGAAACGGTCCCAAGCTACTTTGTGATTTCTCTCTGGAGGCTGTTAGAAATCGTCATGCTGTTGGTTGTAATTTTGAAATTAAAATAGGAACTGGCGAGATGTTCTAAATGTCTGTTTATAAACAAATCTCGTGTTTGGGACTAAGAAGCAAATTAGATGTAAAACATTTATGTATATGCAAATGGAATGAGCAAGTTCTTTCTAATATGACATTAAAAATGATAATTTGTATAAAATCCAGCGAACTCTTGTAAAATCTTTGTTCCACTT
Organism: Tachypleus tridentatus; assembly: GCF_004210375.1. NCBI lineage: Eukaryota > Metazoa > Arthropoda > Merostomata > Xiphosura > Limulidae > Tachypleus > Tachypleus tridentatus. The sequence goes on along the minus strand of NC_134832.1, from coordinate 158,994,038 downwards.
CATATAAACTATTAGCAAATTGATATAATTATGAGTTATTGAAACCAGTTTTGTATTAACATCTATACATATATTTAGAAGATGAAAGCCTTATATTAAAAACAGCCTTACATTGTTCATCCTTATAGGCTGAACTTTAGTAATTGACACTGAAATGTCAGAGAATGTTAGATTTCCTATTTTGGTATTTAGTTTTGTAAGAAAAACAAATGAACTGCATATTTCAATCAGTTTTTCTTTACTTTGACTGCCTTTTGTAAAGAAAAACCATTATACATATAATAGTATTGTCTGTTTTATGCCCAGGGGACTACTTATCTATATAAGTATAATAGCATCGTGTGTTGTATAACGATATAACTACTTTATATGAATATGATAGTACAGCATGTTGTATGTTTCTGTAACTGCTTATCTATAAGAATATAACAATACTGTCTAATGTATGCCCTTGTAATTACTTATCTGTATAAATATAATAGTTCTATCTCTTGTATGTCCATGTAACTACTTATCTATATAAATATGATATTACAGTGTCCATGTACTACTTATTATATCATAATAGAATTTTTACTTATATGATACTGGAAAAACGTTTTTATTACGCGATGTGGAACCCTCAACTTTGCGAAATTTTATCTTGTGTCCATATAGATTTGCAATAGAGATCACGGTTTTACTTTTTCGCCTACCTTCCCTGTCACAAAGAATTTTATTTTTGTCCATTGCCAGAGTGCAAATATGACGACATGAATACATTACACTCAGATCTAAAATGCTATGGCGCCATCTATACAAATATAATAGTACTGTCTGTTGTATGTCCATGTAAATACTTCACAGGGTGTGGATGGATCATCACCAACATTGGTATGGGGATTCATTACGTATATGGGAAAATACACACAAATTTTCAGTTTTGCGTTTTGCACGGATGCTTTTGTGGGTTTTCTTTACTACTATTTCGCTCCTGTTGATGTATCTTCACCAAATTTGGCATGAAGGTGTGTTGGGTCTATAAAGAGATACTTGCAAATTTACTGTTTCACATTTTGTGGTTTGCTATCTTGGGGGCGTTTTTTTAAATTGTATATAAAGGAAACAACCTTTCATGTCCTGAGATAGCCATTCATGAATCATGAATTTACATAACTTTTGTCTGTGGTACTTGTACCTCAGCAAGTCTATATAAATATGATAGTGAAATGTGTTTCATGTACATGCAATTTCTTCGCAGTGTATGATAGGATCTTATTTAAAATTGGTATTAACGTTCTGTGGATCTGTGGGAAGTTACACATTTTTCGGTTTCACATTTTATAGTTCTTTTACTAGTTTTTATATTTTTTTTACCACTACTTGTCTCCTTGTTAATAGATCCTAGCCAAATTTGGCATGCAAGTAGAGTCCATGGGGAGATACATATGTATGTTTTCGGTGTCACATTTTGGGTTTTGTAGTTTTTATGTTTTTGTTTGACAATTACATATAAGGAAAGCAACTTATCTTGTCCTAAGATAACCTACCTAGTAAGTTGTAATATGGAAAATGTTCATGAAATTCCATTTCAGGTACATGATACACTGAACTTGACTAAAGTTGATACCAGAGTCAGTGACGTATATCAGACATGGGGTATTAGTATTCGAGTACAACATTAAGATTATTCGTACTAATATCTGTATTCGAATAAATGGCATACTATTTGTATTCACTCAATGGTTGATAACAGTTAATACTGTAATTGTGAACTTCTGTATTCATCAGTCATTATTACAACTGTAGTATGTTAAATCAACTCAGTATTCTACAACCAAGTTGAACGTTAGTTTTATCGGGTGAGCATAGTTTTGTAGCTGTATTTATTTGACTTCTTAATATGTTGAGTTTTTGTTTTGTTTCGTGTGGTGAGTCCCAGAGCATGTATAATCCAGTATGGATGATATTTCTGTGGATTTCTGTTTCTGTTCTAAGAGTTTTGAGGTTAAGAAATGTTATTTGGTTAGTTTTTACCTGTTCACAGGTGAACTTAATGTTGAGGTGTATCGAGTTAACTTGGTTGAAAAAACTAAGTGTGTGTCCTGTAGATATGAAATTAACAAAATAAAACAAAACTTCATCAAGAAATGTCCGCAAAAAACGTGGAAAAAATTACACACACACCTAGACTAGCAATAAACAAACAACAGTAAATCCCAAGATACAACAAACTACAAAACCTTATACTGCTGTATACCATATGTTCCCGACAACAGCGAAAAAATAACCAACATTTGGAAAAAACTTATAACAAAACACAACATTCCAGTAAACACCAAATTTATTTGAAAACCAGGTACAAAACTAAAGTCCATACTATGTGAAAACCACACTGAGAAACACAATATTAACATAATTTATAAAATACAATGTAACAACTGCTACGACTTCTATATTGGAGAAACAAGCAGAAAAATGGAAACCAGATTCAAAGAACACACACACGCAAAAAACACCTTCACACGTTTTTGAACACTGCAAATCAAACACAACATAACCGTAGAAGACTCCTAAATACTAAGTATGGAAACAAAGAAACGCAAATAAAATCTTATACAGTAACTCAAACCAAAATTAAATCAATATGAAAGAACACCTTTATACCTATACTAATTAATAACCAAATATAAACCAGATTCAAACAACAAAAAAACACCACACGTTTTTAACACTGCAAATCAAATAAACACAACATAACTATAGAAGACATCTAGGTACTAAGTAGGGAAACAAATATAAACAAACGCAAAATCAAAGAATTCCTACTTATACAGTAACTAAAACCAAAATTAAACCAATATAAAGGAACACCTTTATACCTATATTAATTAATAACCTAACATATAACTGCAACGCCCACTACAATCCCGTACTCGTTTATACTCTCGTTCTTAAGACATGTGTCCGGCAATAGTCAGTTTGTAATTCTAACTAGCTTCAGCCAATAGCTGTGTTACTTGGATAAATACCTATACATTTCAACTAGCTTCCTCTAGTAGTAATGTTTTTGGGACAAATTTCTATATGTTAATGTGTGTTCTCCTTAAGTTGTATATTTCCAGTAGTAACCACTTTACCGTATGTTATAGTAATGTAAGATATCGTGACCTGATAACCAGAATTCTGGACTACCGATCACAGGATTGAATCTCAAGACGCTATAAAAGTGACAGCCAATATCCTTATTCATTTACAAAGGCAGTAAAAGTAATACAGTGGATGCTAATTGTTGACTTTCATTATTTCCATAATTAGCTTAAAATGATATATTTTTTATTTCTTGTATGTTTAATCTGCGTATCTCTAAGGTCCATTCAAATGGAAGATTCCGTATCCCAAATTATTTTATCAAATTTATGTCTTATCATGCTAAACTTCAGGTTTTGATACTTGTGGTGGGCAAACCAACATCAACCCATTGTTTAACTATGTGTTTAACAGCAAACCAACATCAACCCATTGTTTAACTATGTGTTTAACAGCAAACCAACATCAACCCATTGTTTAATTGTGTGTTTAATAGCAAATCAACATCAACTCATTGTTTAACTGTGTGTTTAACAGCAAACCAACATCAACCCATTGTTTAACTGTGTGTTTAACAGCAAACCAACATCAACCCATTGTTTAATTGTGTGTTTAATAGCAAATCAACATCAACTCATTGTTTAACTGTGTGTTTAACAGCAAACCAACATCAACCCATTGTTTAACTGTGTGTTTAACAGCAAACCAACATCAACCCATTGTTTAACTGTGTGTTTAATAGCAAACCAACATCAACCCATTGTTTAACTGTGTGTTTAACAGCAAACCAACATCAACCCATTGTTTAACTATGTGTTTAACAGCAAACCAACATCAACCCATTGTTTAACTGTGTGTTTAATAGCAAACCAACATCAACCCATTGTTTAATTGTGTGTTTAATAGCAAATCAACATCAACTCATTGTTTAACTGTGTGTTTAACAGCAAACCAACATCAACCCATTGTTTAACTGTGTGTTTAATAGCAAACCAACATGAACCCACTGTTTAACTGTGTGTTTAATAGCAAACCAACATCAACTCATTGTTTAACTGTGTGTTTAATAGCAAACCAACATCAACCCATTGTTCAACTGTGTGTTTAATAGCAAACCAACATCAACCCATTGTTTAACTGTGTGTTTAATAGCAAACCAACATGAACCCACTGTTTAACTGTGTGTTTAATAGCAAACCAACATCAACCCATTGTTTAACTGTGTGTTTAATAGCAAACCAACATCAACCCATTGTTTAACTGTGTGTTTAATAGCAAACCAACATCAACCCATTGTTTAACTGTGTGTTTAATAGCAAACCAACATCAACCCATTGTTTAACTGTGTTTTTAATATCAAACCAAACACAGTTTTTTTTACTGGAATAAGCGAGAATTTAGGTGTTTATTTTTTGTCTACAATATTTTAAGCTTCAATCGTAGAGCAAAAATTATTTTTATTACATAACTAATGGTTTGTATATTCATTAATATAATCAATAGGTTTATGAGAAACACCGTAAAACGGTGGTAGCTGCTTGTCGCGTTTTTCTGTCTGGTCAAGATGTCTTTTGTTGTAAAATGAAGACGGGAATACTAAATGCCGCAAATTCTGAAAGTGAAGGAAAGTTACCACGTGCACGACCTGTTTCCATATGGGGAATTCTAGTATATGCATAATATATGCAGCAATGAAGAACTGAGACATGCATAATCGTCGTATTTTTTATTGGATAGTAAAAATAATGACGTAATTATGTCATTTGTACGGTTTCAGCTGATTACATCACCTACTTAGAGGCTCAGTGATGTCGAGAAAACCCACTTGTAGAGAAATACGTAAAAAGTTTTCTCAAAGTTCACTCCTCTACGTAAAAAATGTTCTAAACCCAAACGAGCCGTTTTTACATATATACTACTTAGAGGCTGTTACATTTCCTGTCTGTAAGAATCTGGTTTAATTAGACTTCTTTCGGATATTGTAAACAATTCTATATAAGAGGTAATGTGTATAATTGTCCCTAATAATCAGCCGACAGACTGAAGGGAAGGTAGCTAGTAAACAGCACCAACCGCCGATTTTTGTGCTCGTCTATAATGTAATAGTAGAATCTAACAGTTACTCGTATAACACTACAACGAATTCAAATTGGTGAACAAGATCTGTCAAGATCTGTTTTACGGCAAAAGGACGCCAACCCTGAACCCTTTTATAAATAGATCCGTGTCTCTGAAAATATCAAAGTGAAGAAAATAGCCTGGATTTTACCAGATAATCGAGATATCCTAATGATTCGGATTATTTTAAACAGTTCTTCAAATGTAAACTTAATAATTGCTACAGTTAAACTGTAAGATGGCCAGAATACATAAGATGTTGTAAGGTATAACTCATAGATCTACAGTTAAACTGTAAGATGGCCAGAATACATAAGATGTTGTAAGGTATAACTCATAGATCTACAGTTAAACTGTAAGATGGCCAGAATACATAAGATGTTGTAAGGTATAACTCATAGAACTACAGTTAAGTATTTGTATTCCTCGTTTCCGACTCGTCACGTCCATAGGTTAGTGTATCTGTATTTGGACGGTAAAGAACATGTTACGAAAGATAGTGGATATTTGTGATGTTTAGTCTAAGGTTATTGAGGAAAAGCAAACGTCAGAGTTTTCTCTTTAAAACTGTTTGCTTTTCCACACATACGTTAAAAGTTCCATACTTTGTATAACATTAGTATCTTATGCAGCTAACCATATCATAAAACAATTTGAAAAATCATTCAAGATATCGGATGTTAACTACAATTCCACAAGTACTAGAATCAGTTAAAACTCAAATATTAATGTCAATTATAGTCCAACCAAGGGTTATTGATATTTATATAAACAGTTATACCATGATAACCTTCCTTTATCCATTTATTTAACACTACACAAGCATCGTGGTTGTGTGTTAAAAACCATTAGAATCTTGGTATTCCGTATAAAAGATTAAACTTGTTTGATCAAGTAATGTTTACAACTCTTAGGTGTTCCATCTAAGTTTGCTAATCTGTTTAAAGTTATACCTCTAAAGAAATGTAAGTTTTATTTGTAGTTTCGACGAAGAATATTTACTTCTGTATTTTACTCGGTTCTCATATATTAAATATTTACTTCTGTATTTTACTCGGTTCTCATATATTAAATATTTACTTCTGTATTTTACTCGGTTCTCATATATTAAATATTTCTTAAATGAGAAACATTCTTGGTTCTACTTTAGACGTTTCACAGCTTTTAATAACAATGCATTAGCTAAGAAAATAAGTGTAATATTAGATTCAGTTCTAAGAATTAATGCATTATTAAAGTTATTTTCATAGCCATTATAACAGTAATACAGACATTTCTATAATTCTTAAGAAATTATGAATTAATAATGTATTTACTTTTTCTAAATATCCCTTAGCTTCACTCTTATTATTCGTTGTTTCCGTGAATAACATGCTATCGAGTCTTTTACATTTCTACCATGACATTTAAGGCATCAGATGATTATATGGTACAGTCATACACATGGTGTGTTAAATACCTAGCCTTACTTTCGTAAATCATTATTACTTTGTTGAATCTTGTTGGATGCTAATAAATACAAGTGCAGAATCAACTGTAACAAACTCAATAACGAATAAAGAAAGTTTTATTTACTTATTTAATATATTGACTTTATTTATCAGGTGACATTTCGTGGGCAAGTGTTACACAGAAATAATAAACTAAAACATTTATTACCAGGTTTATACATTATTAACACAGAAGACTAGAATATCGTAGAATATATTTTCTATAACACTAACATAAATTATGTACTGTTTAGTTATTTATATCACAAATGTAATTCTTTTCAATAGTAGGCGAAAGTTGTAAAACTGGTTGTAGTCGGAATTTGATAAAAATAGCTGTAATAATATATCCTCTTTAACAGATATATATGAATGTAGTACAACAGTAAGGTTTATGTAGTTATATAGGGTATAGACATCCATATGACGCCCTGTTATTTACGTTTGTGTTTGAGTATATCTAACGCACATTTATCAGTAGATGTCTACAAGGTTATCAAGCCTCAGGAACATAAATACATACATATTTGTGTTAGCGAGTTTATATACGAAAGAAAATAGCCCCGTTCCTCCTAAAGCGTTGAATATCTGAATCGAGTTTATTCGAGCCTACTCTGCAGTGTCGTCTATATGTAATGTATGTTACTATCCTGTAGATCTGAAAAGTTTCTATGTATTTGATCTTTGTGGACCATTTATAAACTTACCAGATAATCAGTTTTGAATCTGTTTCCATTACTGACTAATGAAGTATGAATAATTTTAAGAAAATCATTGTGTATGTTTAAATATATTATTGTATGTTTAAATATATTATTGTATGTTTAAATATATTATTGACACCAATACCGTGTAATTAACATTTGTTTTTAAAGAATCCCCACCACAAGGAAAGATATACAGAACAAACCCGTGGTGAGAAGAGCACAAATGGCCCATGTGTAGTTTTGTACTTAAATACAAAGAAATATCTACACACACATATTAAACGCAATATTTTAATATGCAGTCAAAGTGTATTCAAGTACATATACAATGCATGTTTTGAAACCTGCAGTTTGAAATTTCAATGAAAATAAAATATACAATGGTTTACATCTTGAGCGTTACGTTTTCTGAGACAAGTGTAGAAGTAAACCGTGCTTGCTCTGGTCATGTTGTGTACCAGTAAACCATGCTTGCTCTGATCATGTTGTGTACCAGTAAACCATGCTTGCTCTGATCATGTTGTGTACCAGTAAACCATGCTTGCTCTGATCCTGTTGTGTACCAGTAAACCATGCTTGCCCTGATCCTGTTGTGTACCAGTAAACCATGCTTGCCCTGATCCTGTTGTGTACCAGTAAACCATGCTTGCCCTGATCCTGTTGTGTACCAGTAAACCATACTTGCCCTGATCCTGTTGTGTACCAGTAAACCATACTTGCCCTGATCCTGTTGTGTACCAGTAAACCATACTTGCCCTGATCCTGTTGTGTACCAGTAAACCATGCTTGCTCTGATCATGTTGTGTACCAGTAAACCATGCTTGCTCTGATCATGTTGTGTACCAGTAAACCATGCTTGCTCTGATCATGTTGTGTACCAGTAAACCATGCTTGCTCTGATCATGTTGTGTACCAGTAAACCATGCTTCTCCTGATCGTGTCGTACCAGTAAACCATGCTTGCCCTGATCCTGTTGTACAAAGCAGGTTTAGAATATTACTAAATTTCATGATTCAACATGATCATGTTGTAAGAAACGGGTCGAAAGAAGAACTCAAGTTTTAGCATGACCATACTGCACAAAGTGGTTCTTAGGTCAAATCTAGGACATTATTGGTTCTTAAGTTAAACCCCGGCCAGTATTACTCTTTCTTAAGTGAAATACAGGCCATTATTATAAGTTTTTAAGTCAAATGCAGGAAAGTATTATTGGTTCTTAAGTTAAATCCAGGCGACTGTTATAGGAGAGAACCTCTGAAAATGAAAATTATTTTAATTTTATGGAATAAGCTATCTGAGGAATGTGGTATAATATTGTAATATCAAATAAACAGTTATAACTATCAGTTTTTCTTAAAATGCAATCTAAATATGAAAACAACCTAATCATACAAAACAACAATCAGAAAGTAAGGAAATGTAATAAGTAACATCAAGAAAAATGCTGTAATACATTTTACAAATACGTTGTATCTAAAGAACAGTCGGAAGATCTGGTGGTGAATAATCTTAAAGGAAAGGATACAGTGAAATCATTAGAAGGGAAGTGAACATGAAATTAACGTAAACCATTAGGAAAGAACGTTAGACAAAAGATATCTAAATTTCTACCATCAGAACGGTTCCCTCATCACAAATGCTGCATTTTTATTTACTTTATTATCTAACTGCAACCATCTGGATATATCCTATGAGGTAAGTGTTAGGAGTCATGTTTTTATGTTCAAATCTCAAAACTAGTAAAACATTGCAAAATATCATGATAATATTAACTAGGAGGAGGAACAGGAAGAGTGTTTCACAGTTAGATGATGAACTCAACTGACTTAATAAACACCATTGTTAACTAGGAGGAGGAACAGGAAGAGAGTTTCACAGTTAGATGATGAACTCAACTGACTTAATAAACACCATTGTTAACTAGGAGGAGGAACAGGAAGAGAGTTTCACAGTTATATGATGAACTCAACTGACTTGATAAACACCATTGTTAAGTAGGATGAGAAACAGAAAGAGAGTTTCACAGTTAGATGATGAACTCAACTGACTTGACAGACACCATTGTTAACTAGGAGGAGAAACAGAAAGAGTGTTTCACAGTTAGATGATGAACTCAACTGACTTAATAAACACCATTGTTAGCTAGGAGGAGGAACAGAAAGAGTGTTTCACAGTTAGATGATGAACTCAACTGACTTAATAAACACCATTGTTAGCTAGGAGGAGGAACACGAAGAGAGTTTCACGGTTAGATGATGAACTCAACTGACTTAATAAACACTGTTGTTAACTAGGAGGAGGAACAGGAAGAGAGTTTCACGGTTAGATGATGAACTCAACTGACTTGATAAACACCATTGTTAACTAGGAGGAGGAACACGAAGAGAGTTCCACAGTCAGATGATGAACGCAACTGACTTGATAAACATCATTGTTAACTAGGAGCAGGAACACGAAGAGAAATTCACATGAATAGGTGAATTTGGCATGAATACGTGAATTGAATGTGAATAGATGGTTTTAATATGAATGGGTGAACCCAAAATGATCAGGTGATTTGATCGTGAGTAGCAAAATCGAACGTGAGAAAGTAATTTGTAGTTCATTAATCATTGTTGCATTTAACAACAAAGATAGAACAAATGTGTAAATAATCAACTAAGTTATACAGTCATGTAGAATATTGTAGCATGACATTTACAGAATAACTTAGTCTTGTCTTCAGTTGTAATTGTTTAGTTATATTCCTATGATCTCTCAGTATTGTTAAAATTGAGATTAAATATCTATATATCCAAAAATATTACAAAAGTACACAGGCTTTCATAGGGTGTCCTAACTTTCACAGGGTGTCCTAACTTTCACAGGGTGTCCTAACTTTCACAAGGTGCCCTAACTTTCACAGGGTGTCCTATCTTTCATAGGGTGCCCTAACTTTCACAGGGTGTCCTATCTTTCATAGGGTGTCCTATCTTTCATAGGGTGCCCTAACTTTCACAGGGTGTCCTATCTTTCACAGGGTGTCCTATCTTTCATAGGGTGTCCTAACTTTCATGGGTGTCCTAACTTTCGTAGGGTGTCCTAACTTTCATAGGGTGTCCTATCTTTCATAGGGTGCCCTAACTTTCACAGGGTGTCATATCTTTCATAGGGTGCCCTAACTTTCATAGGGTGTCCTATCTTTCATAGGGTGTCCTAACTTTTTCACATGACTGTAAGTAATTCCACCGAAAGAGTCAGAATTGTTAACATGATTATCTGGAGTTTACTATGTATTGTAAGTACTCCTGGGAATAACTTGGTTTAAAGTCCTAACAGAGTTAAAAACACGAGAAATAACGTTGCATTTCCACCATCTTTGCGATGTATGAAAATAGAAGTCAACTTTAGCTGTCACGGAGCACAGAACCATTTTTACATCAACTCCAAGGAAATAAAGAAAATATCTGGCCGCTTCCTCTGTTTTTATGTTGAGTTATCTTTCGGGAGAAGACAAACTGTTTGTTTATAAGTAGTCATAAAAGAACCTCTAAATTTTATCGTAAGTAACTTCCTGTAAAAAATGTGTACAAAACCCCATTACATGCTAGTTTGTCTCGATTATAGAGCATCCAAATAACATGTGACCAGTGTATACGACTAGAGTGGTATTGTTTAGTTTCAGAAGATACGAATAAAACGGCGGATTGTCTAATAACCAAGAAAGTTGTATGTTGTACGAGGATATGTAAGTTGGTGACAGATCATAAAGCTGTTTATTACATACTAGTTTTGTTTGTTTATTGCTAGTCAAAAAGTGCACAATGAGTTATCGGTGCTGTGTTTTCACCACAGGTATGTAGTCCTGGCTTTTATAACTATAAGACTTCAGATTTATTTATACGACTGACACATGATTTATGAAAAATTTCTGTGTAGAGTTATAAGACTGACATATGATTTATGACATATTTATACCACTGACAAATGATTTATGGTAGACTTCATGAAGAGTTATGAACAATTATTTTATGTTTGTGGAGACATTTTATGAAATTAAGAATGAAAGTTTTCTCCAATTGTTTGATACAGAACTGTGATGGACGGATACTATATCATATCTACAGAAATGTGATGGATGGATACTATATCATATCTATAGAACTGTGATGGACGGATAATATATCATATCTACAGAACTGTGATGGACGGACAATATGTCATATTTACAGAACTCCGATGAACTATTTAAACAAAGGTTTATCTTTTTGTAAGATAAAGTCAGGTGTCACACTACCACCATTGTGCTGGATTATTTAAACAAAGGTTTATCCTTTTGTAAGATAAAGTGAGGTGTCACACTATCACCATTGTGATGGATTATTTAAAACAAAGGTTTATCCTTTTGTAAAATAAAGTCAGGTGTCACACTACCGCCATTGTGATAGTGTATTTAAACAAAGGTTTATCCTTTTGTAAGATAAAGTGAGGCGTGAGGATAAGGACGTTTGTAATAGATCGAACATTCTGTCTTGAAAGAGATATAAATTTCCAGTAGTTAGTGGAACGATCTATGAATATTTTTTTCACTTTTAATCAGTATTGGTTAAACACTGGTTTTCATTATTCATTAAAGTATTATAGTATAATCAGTATTGGTTAAACACTAGTTTTCATTATTCATTAAAGTATTATAGTATAATCAGTATTGGTTAAACACTACTTTCATTGTTCATTAAAGTATTATAGTATAATCAGTATTGGTTAAACACTAGTTTTCATTATTCATTAAAGTATTATAGTATAATCAGTATTGGTTAAACACTGCTTTCATTGTTCATTAAAGTATTATAGTATAATCAGTATTGGTTAAACACTGCTTTCATTGTTCATTAAAGTATTATAGTATAAGAGAAATTACCTTTAATAATTTTGAGCAGGTGCGATTCGGTCATAGAGAACCGAAAATTAGTTCAAACTCTTAGTAGTTGGTTAGTTTTTGTGTAGTTTCAGAAAGAGGTCATTTCAGTAGTAAGTCATTCGATTTTGTTCTCGTGTTACAATTTTACTATTTATAAAAAGGATGGTTAGAAACGAGATAATTCTTTCAGCTGTTTGATCAAAGAAATTTAAAATGTTCACATATAACTAGTAGCTAATGGAAGAAAATAGAAACCAGATTGTAATTTATATATTTAAACTGAATTAATTAATTCTGTTGCCTCGCTATAAAATCAAATAATTTAAAAACTATGCTGTTGTTTTACTATTAACCAGAAAAGAGTTAAACCACTTATTTAAAGTTATGATAGTAATGGCATGTTAACTGTTGAGAACAAAAACATGATTAAATGTAAGAGTTATACGTAAAGGGTGGGAATAGTGTTATATTTAACAGTTATCTGTGGAGGGTGGAACAAATTATAAGGATGATAAGACAGACAAGATCAAACTATGAGAAAGATAAGACAGACAAGATCAAATTAAAGAAAGATAAGACAGAAAAGATCCAACTATCAGAAGGATAAGACAGACAAGATCAAATTACAAGAAAGATAAGACACAGAAGATCAAACTATAGGAAGGATAATACAGACAAGATCAAATTACAAGAAAGATAAGACAGACAAGATCAAACTATAAGAAAAGTAACACAGAAAAGATCCAACTATCAGAAGGATAAGTTAGACAAGATCATACTATAAGAAAAGTAACACAGAAAAGATCCAACTATCAGAAGGATAAGTTAGACAAGATCATACTATAAGAAAAGTAACACAGAAAAGATCCAACTATCAGAAGGATAAGTTAGACAAGATCATACTATAAGAAAAGTAACACAGAAAAGATCCAACTATCAGAAGGATAAGTTAGACAAGATCATACTATAAGAAAAGTAACACAGAAAAGATCCAACTATCAGAAGGATAAGTTAGACAAGATCATACTATAAGAAAAGTAACACAGAAAAGATCCAACTATCAGAAGGATAAGTTAGACAAGATCATACTATAAGAAAAGTAACACAGAAAAGATCCAACTATCAGAAGGATAAGATTAGACAAGATCATACTATAAGAAAAGTAACACAGAAAAAGACACAGATCCAACTATCAGAAGGATAAGACAGACAAGACAAGATCATACTATAAGAACAAGATAAGATAAGAAGACAAGACCAAATTATAAGAAATATATGAAAGAAAGATAAGACAGAACAAGATCAAACTATAAGAAAAGTAACACAGAAAAGATCCAACTATCAGAAGGATAAGACAGGCAAGATCAAACTATGAGAAAGATAAGACACAGAAGATCAAACTATAAGAAAAGTAACACAGAAAAGATCCAACTATCAGAAGGATAAGACAGACAAGATCAAATTACAAGAACGATAAGACACAGAAGATCAAACTATAAGCAAGATAAGACAGACAAGATCAAACTATAAGAAATATAAGACAGACAAGATCAAATTAAAGAAAAGTAACACAGAAAAGATCCAACTATCAGAAGGATAAGACAGACAAGATCAAATTACAAGAAAGATAAGACACAGAAGATCAAACTATAGGAAGGATAATACAGACAAGATCAAATTACAAGAAAGATAAGACAGACAAGATCAAACTATAAGAAAAGTAACACAGAAAAGATCCAAGTATCAGAAGGATAAGTTAGACAAGATCATACTATAAGAAAAGTAACACAGAAAAGATCCAACTATCAGAAGGATAAGTTAGACAAGATCATACTATAAGAAAAGTAACACAGAAAAGATCCAACTATCAGAAGGATAAGTTAGACAAGATCATACTATAAGAAAAGTAACACAGAAAAGATCCAACTATCAGAAGGATAAGTTAGACAAGATCATACTATAAGCAAGATAAGACAGACAAGATCAAATTATAAGAAATATATGAAGAACAAGATCAAACTATAAGAAAAGTAACACAGAAAAGATCCAACTATCAGAAGGATAAGTTAGACAAGATCATACTATAAGAAAAGTAACACAGAAAAGATCCAACTATCAGAAGGATAAGACAGGCAAGATCAAACTATGAGAAAGATAAGACACAGAAGATCAAACTATAAGAAGGATAATACAGATAATATCAAATTACAAGAAAGATAAGACAGACAAGATCAAACTATAAGAAAAGTAACACAGAAAAGATCCAACTATCAGAAGGATAAGTTAGACAAGATCATACTATAAGAAAAGTAACACAGAAAAGATCCAACTATCAGAAGGATAAGTTAGACAAGATCATACTATAAGAAAAGTAACACAGAAAAGATCCAACTATCAGAAGGATAAGTTATACAAGATCATACTATAAGAAAAGTAACACAGAAAAGATCCAACTATCAGAAGGATAAGTTAGACAAGATCATACTATAAGCAAGATAAGACAGACAAGATCAAATTATAAGAAATATATGAAGAACAAGATCAAACTATAAGAAAAATAACACAGAAAAGATCCAACTATCAGAAGGATAAGACAGACAAGATCAAATTACAAGAACGATAAGACACAGAAGATCAAACTATAAGAAGGATAATACAGACAAGATCAAATTACAAGAAAGATAAGACAGACAAGATCAAACTATAAGAAAAGTAACACAGAAAAGATCCAACTATCAGAAGGATAAGACAGACAAGATCAAATTACAAGAACGATAAGACACAGAAGATCAAACTATAAGCAAGATAAGACAGACAAGATCAAACTATAAGAAATATAAGACAGACAAGATCAAATTAAAGAAAAGTAACACAGAAAAGATCCAACTATCAGAAGGATAAGACAGACAAGATCAAATTACAAGAAAGATAAGACAGACAAGATCAAACTATAAGAAAAGTAACACAGAAAAGATCAAATAACAAGAAAGATAAGACAGACAAGATCAAACTATAAGAAAAGTAACACAGAAAAGATCCAACTATCAGAAGGATAAGTTAGACAAGATCATACTATAAGAAAAGTAACACAGAAAAGATCCAACTATCAGAAGGATAAGTTAGACAAGATCATACTATAAGAAAAGTAACACAGAAAAGATCCAACTATCAGAAGGATAAGTTAGACAAGATCATACTATAAGCAAGATAAGACAGACAAGATCAAATTATAAGAAATATATGAAGAACAAGATCAAACTATAAGAAAAATAACACAGAAAAGATCCAACTATCAGAAGGATAAGACAGACAAGATCAAATTACAAGAACGATAAGACACAGAAGATCAAATTATAAGAAGGATAATACAGACAAGATCAAATTACAAGAAAGATAAGACAGACAAGATCAAATTATAAGAAAAGTAACACAGAAAAGATCCAACTATCAGAAGGATAAGACAGACAAGATCAAATTACAAGAACGATAAGACACAGAAGATCAAACTATAAGCAAGATAAGACAGACAAGATCAAACTATAAGAAATATAAGACAGACAAGATCAAACTATAAGAAAAATAACAAAAAAGATCCAACTATAAGAAGGATAAGAGAGACAAGATCAAACTACAAGAAAGATAAGACAGCAGAGGTAAAACTATAGGGACGATAAGACAAGCAAGATCAAACTATAAGCAAGATAAGACAGACAAGATCAAATTATAAGAAATACAAGAAGGACAAGATCAAACTTTAGGGACGATAAGAGAGGCAAGACCAAATTATAAGAATGATAATATAATATCAAACTATAAGAAGGATAAGACATACGAGATCAAATTATAATCAAGATAAGACAGACAAGATCAAAATATAAGAAATACAAGAAGGACAAGATCAAACTACAGGGACGATAAAAGCACAAGATCAAATTATAAGAAAGATAAGACAGACGAGATTCAAACTATAAGAAGGATAAGACAGGCAGGATCAACTATAAGTAAGAAGTATAAGACAGGCAGAATCAACTATAAGTAAGAAGTATAAGACAGGCAGAATCAACTATAAGTAAGAAGTATAAGACAGGCAGAATCAACTATAAGTAAGAAGTATAAGACAGGCAGAATCAACTATAAGTAAGAAGTATAAGACAGGCAGAATCAACTATAAGTAAGAAGTATAAGACAGGCAGAATCAACTATAAGTAAGAAGTATAAGACAGGCAGAATCAACTATAAGTAAGAAGTATAAGACAGGCAGAATCAACTATAAGTAAGAAGTATAAGACAGGCAGAATCAACTATAAGTAAGAAGTATAAGACAGGCAGGATCAACTATAAGTAAGAAGTATAAGACAGGCAGAATCAACTATAAGTAAGAAGTATAAGACAGGCAGGATCAACTATAAGTAAGAAGTATAAGACAGGCAGAATCAACTATAAGTAAGAAGTATAAGACAGGCAGAATCAACTATAAGTAAGAAGTATAAGACAGGCAGAATCAACTATAAGTAAGAAGTATAAGACAGGCAGAATCAACTATAAGTAAGAAGTATAAGACAGGCAGAATCAACTATAAGTAAGAAGTATAAGACAGGCAGAATCAACTATAAGTAAGAAGTATAAGACAGGCAGAATCAACTATAAGTAAGAAGTATAAGACAGGCAGAATCAACTATAAGTAAGAAGTATAAGACAGGCAGAATCAACTATAAGAAGTATAAGACAGGCAGGATCAACTATAAGTAAGAAGTATAAGACAGGCAGAATCAACTATAAGTAAGAAGTATAAGACAGGCAGAATCAACTATAAGTAAGAAGTATAAGACAGGCAGGATCAACTATAAGTAAGAAGTATAAGACAGGCAGGATCAACTATAAGTAAGAAGTATAAGACAGGCAGGATCAACTATAAGTAAGAAGTATAAGACAGGCAGAATCAACTATAAGTATAAGACAGGCAGGATCAACTATAAGAAGAGTATAAGACAGGCAGGATCAACTATAAGAAGTATAAGACAGGCAGGATCAACTATAAGTAAGAGTATAAGACAGGCAGAATCAACTATAAGTAAGAAGTATAAGACAGGCAGGATCAACTATAAGTAAGAAGTATAAGACAGGTAGGATCAACTATAAGTAAGAAGTATAAGACAGGCAGAATCAACTATAAGAAGAAGTATAAGACAGGCAGGATCAACTATAAGTAAGAAGTATAAGACAGGCAGAATCAACTATAAGAAGTATAAGACAGGCAGGATCAACTATAAGTAAGAAGTATAAGACAGGCAGGATCAACTATAAGTAAGAAGTATAAGACAGGCAGAATCAACTATAAGTAAGAAGTATAAGACAGGCAGGATCAACTATAAGTAAGAAGTATAAGACAGGCAGAATCAACTATAAGTAAGAAGTATAAGACAGGCAGAATCAACTATAAGTAAGAAGTATAAGACAGGCAGGATCAACTATAAGTAAGAAGTATAAGACAGGCAGGATCAACTATAAGTAAGAAGTATAAGACAGGCAGAATCAACTATAAGTAAGAAGTATAAGACAGGCAGGATCAACTATAAGTAAGAAGTATAAGACAGGCAGAATCAACTATAAGTAAGAAGTATAAGACAGGCAGAATCAACTATAAGTAAGAAGTATAAGACAGGCAGGATCAACTATAAGTAAGAAGTATAAGACAGGCAGAATCAACTATAAGAAGTATAAGACAGGCAGAATCAACTATAAGTAAGAAGTATAAGACAGGCAGGATCAACTATAAGTAAGAAGTATAAGACAGGCAGAATCAACTATAAGTAAGAAGTATAAGACAGGCAGAATCAACTATAAGTAAGAAGTATAAGACAGGCAGAATCAACTATAAGTAAGAAGTATAAGACAGGCAGAATCAACAGATAAGTAAGAAGTATAAGACAGGCAGGATCAACTATAAGTAAGAAGTATAAGACAGGCAGGATCAACTATAAGTAAGACAGTAACTATAAGACAGGCAGGATCAACTATAAGTAAGAAGTATAAGACAGGCAGGATCAACTATAAGTAAGAAGTATAAGACAGGCAGAATCAACTATAAGTAAGAAGTATAAGACAGGCAGAATCAACTATAAGTAAGAAGTATAAGACAGGCAGGATCAACTATAAGTAAGAAGTATAAGACAGGCAGGATCAACTATAAGTAAGAAGTATAAGACAGGCAGAATCAACTATAAGTAAGAAGTATAAGACAGGCAGGATCAACTATAAGTAAGAAGTATAAGACAGGCAGGATCAACTATAAGTAAGAAGTATAAGACAGGCAGGATCAACTATAAGTAAGAAGTATAAGACAGGCAGAATCAACTATAAGTAAGAAGTATAAGACAGGCAGAATCAACTATAAGTAAGAAGTATAAGACAGGCAGAATCAACTATAAGTAAGAAGTATAAGACAGGCAGGATCAACTATAAGTAAGAAGTATAAGACAGGCAGGATCAACTATAAGTAAGAAGTATAAGACAGGCAGGATCAACTATAAGTAAGAAGTATAAGACAGGCAGGATCAACTATAAGTAAGAAGTATAAGACAGGCAGAATCAACTATAAGTAAGAAGTATAAGACAGGCAGAATCAACTATAAGTAAGAAGTATAAGACAGGCAGAATCAACTATAAGTAAGAAGTATAAGACAGGCAGAATCAACTATAAGTAAGAAGTATAAGACAGGCAGAATCAACTATAAGTAAGAAGTATAAGACAGGCAGAATCAACTATAAGTAAGAAGTATAAGACAGGCAGAATCAACTATAAGTAAGAAGTATAAGACAGGCAGAATCAACTATAAGAAGTAAAGACAGGCAGGATCAACTATAAGCAGAATCAAGACAGGCAGAATCAACTATAAGAAGTATAAGACAGGCAGAATCAACTATAAGTAAGAAGTATAAGACAGGCAGAATCAACTATAAGTAAGAAGTATAAGACAGGCAGGATCAACTATAAGTAAGAAGTATAAGACAGGCAGGATCAACTATAAGTAAGAAGTATAAGACAGGCAGAATCAACTATAAGTAAGAAGTATAAGACAGGCAGAATCAACTATAAGTAAGAAGTATAAGACAGGCAGGATCAACTATAAGTAAGAAGTATAAGACAGGCAGGATCAACTATAAGTAAGAAGTATAAGACAGGCAGAATCAACTATAAGTAAGAAGTATAAGACAGGCAGAATCAACTATAAGTAAGAAGTATAAGACAGGCAGGATCAACTATAAGTAAGAATAAGACAGGCAGGATCAACTATAAGAAGAAGTATAAGACAGGCAGAATCAACTATAAGTAAGAAGTATAAGACAGGCAGAATCAACTATAAGTAAGAAGTATAAGACAGGCAGAATCAACTATAAGTAAGAAGTATAAGACAGGCAGAATCAACTATAAGTAAGAAGTATAAGACAGGCAGAATCAACTATAAGTAAGAAGTATAAGACAGGCAGAATCAACTATAAGTAAGAAGTATAAGACAGGCAGAATCAACTATAAGTAAGAAGTATAAGACAGGCAGAATCAACTATAAGTAAGAAGTATAAGACAGGCAGAATCAACTATAAGTAAGAAGTATAAGACAGGCAGAATCAACTATAAGTAAGAAGTATAAGACAGGCAGAATCAACTATAAGTAAGAAGTATAAGACAGGCAGAATCAACTATAAGTAAGAAGTATAAGACAGGCAGGATCAACTATAAGTAAGAAGTATAAGACAGGCAGAATCAACTATAAGTAAGAAGTATAAGACAGGCAGAATCAACTATAAGTAAGAAGTATAAGACAGGCAGGATCAACTATAAGTAAGAAGTATAAGACAGGCAGAATCAACTATAAGTAAGAAGTATAAGACAGGCAGAATCAACTATAAGTAAGAAGTATAAGACAGGCAGGATCAACTATAAGTAAGAAGTATAAGACAGGCAGAATCAACTATAAGTAAGAAGTATAAGACAGGCAGAATCAACTATAAGTAAGAAGTATAAGACAGGCAGGATCAACTATAAGTAAGATAAGACAGGCAGGATCAACTATAAGTAAGAAGTATAAGACAGGCAGGATCAACTATAAGTAAGAAGTATAAGACAGGCAGGATCAACTATAAGTAAGAAGTATAAGACAGGCAGGATCAACTATAAGTAAGAAGTATAAGACAGGCAGGATCAACTATAAGTAAGAAGTATAAGACAGGCAGAATCAACTATAAGTAAGAAGTATAAGACAGGCAGAATCAACTATAAGTAAGAAGTATAAGACAGGCAGGATCAACTATAAGTAAGAAGTATAAGACAGGCAGAATCAACTATAAGTAAGAAGTATAAGACAGGCAGGATCAACTATAAGTAAGAAGTATAGACAGGCAGGATCAACTATAAGTAAGAAGTATAAGACAGGCAGGATCAACTATAAGTAAGAAGTATAAGACAGGCAGAATCAACTATAAGTAAGAAGTATAAGACAGGCAGAATCAACTATAAGTAAGAAGTATAAAACAGGCATAACTATAAGACAGGCAGAATCAACTATAAGTAAGAAGTATAAGACAGGCAGAATCAACTATAAGAAGTATAAGACAGGCAGAATCAACTATAAGTAAGAGTATATAAGACAGGCAGAATCAACTATAAGAAGTATAAGACAGGCAGGATCAACTATAAGTAAGAAGTATAAGACAGGCAGAATCAACTATAAGTAAGAAGTATAAGACAGGCAGAATCAACTATAAGTAAGAAGTATAAGACAGGCAGAATCAACTATAAGTAAGAAGTATAAGACAGGCAGGATCAACTATAAGTAAGAAGTATAAGACAGGCAGGCAGGATCAACTATAAGTAAGAAGTATAAGACAGGCAGAATCAACTATAAGAAGTATAAGACAGGCAGGATCAACTATAAGTAAGAAGTATAAGACAGGCAGGATCAACTATAAGTAAGAAGTATAAGACAGGCAGGATCAACTATAAGTAAGAAGTATAAGACAGGCAGAATCAACTATAAGTAAGAAATATAAGACAGGCGGAATCAACTATAAGAAGTATAAGACAGGCAGGATCAACTATAAGAGAAGTATAAGACAGGCAGGATCAACTATAAGAAGTATAAGACAGGCAGGATCAACTATAAGTAAGAAGTATAAGACAGGCAGGATCAACTATAAGTAAGAAGTATAAGACAGGCAGGATCAAATATAAGTAAGAAGTATAAGACAGGCAGAATCAACTATAAGTAAGAAGTATAAGACAGGCAGAATCAACTATAAGTAAGAAGTATAAGACAGGCAGGATCAACTATAAGTAAGAAGTATAAGACAGGCAGAATCAACTATAAGTAAGAAGTATAAGACAGGCAGGATCAACTATAAGTAAGAAGTATAAGACAGGCAGGATCAACTATAAGTAAGAAGTATAAGACAGGCAGAATCAACTATAAGTAAGAAGTATAAGACAGGCAGAATCAACTATAAGTAAGAAGTATAAGACAGGCAGGATCAATTATAAGTAAGAAGTATAAGACAGGCTGAATCAACTATAAGTAAGAAGTATAAGACAGGCAGAATCAACTATAAGAAGTATAAGACAGGCAGGATCAATTATAAGTAAGAAGTATAAGACAGGCAGAATCAACTATAAGAAGTATAAGACAGGCAGGATCAACTATAAGTAAGAAGTATAAGACAGGCAGAATCAACTATAAGTAAGAAGTATAAGACAGGCAGAATCAACTATAAGTAAGAAGTATAAGACAGGCAGAATCAACTATAAGTAAGAAGTATAAGACAGGCAGGATCAACTATAAGTAAGAAGTATAAGACAGGCAGGATCAACTATAAGTAAGAAGTATAAGACAGGCAGAATCAACTATAAGAAGTATAAGACAGGCAGGATCAACTATAAGTAAGAAGTATAAGACAGGCAGGATCAACTATAAGTAAGAAGTATAAGACAGGCAGAATCAACTATAAGTAAGAAGTATAAGACAGGCGGAATCAACTATAAGAAGTATAAGACAGGCAGGATCAACTATAAGAAGTATAAGACAGGCAGGATCAACTATAAGAAGTATAAGACAGGCAGGATCAACTATAAGTAAGAAGTATAAGACAGGCAGAATCAACTATAAGAAGTATAAGACAGGCAGGATCAACTATAAGTAAGAAGTATAAGACAGGCAGAATCAACTATAAGTAAGAAGTATAAGACAGGCAGAATCAACTATAAGTAAGAAGTATAAGACAGGCAGGATCAACTATAAGTAAGAAGTATAAGACTGGCAGAATCAACTATAAGTAAGAAGTATAAGACAGGCAGGATCAACTATAAGTAAGAAGAATAAGACAGGCAGAATCAACTATAAGTAAGAAGTATAAGACAGGCAAGATCAAATTATAAAACAATCAAGTCTTAGGCAACACGAGTAAAGGATAAGTGAATTTGTTTATTTATCTTTTACGTGTCGACAAATCTGAATTTGAATCATGAAATATGAACGAAACGATGTGGATGCTAAGTAATGAACAGATAGCCAAGTTATATCTGAGAACCTATGTTGTCCTAAATCTTCAAGACAAATTAGTTCATTTTATATACTTTTGAAAACCAACAACTGAAGCCATGATTAAACCGGGAAATAATAAGAATAGTTATAAACTTAATGCAAAGAAAATAAAAAGCAATCCAGTCACTATCGTGGTCCAATAACTTTAACTTAAACACTCTAACAGCTGCATTCGTTTCTCACTTGTTTGTGTTGATACAACGTATTTGATTGTTAAAATGAGTGTTATTAAGCAAACAGTTACATGAAATGTTATTAGTACTGCTTACGTGTTTCCTGATTTCCAAGGGTTGACAGTTACATGAAATGTTATTAGTACTGCTTACGTGTTTCCTGATTTCCGAGGGTTGACAGTTACATGAAATATTATTAGTACTGCTTACGTATTTCCTGATTTCCGAGGGTTGACAGTTACATGAAATGTTATTAGTACTGCTTACGTGTTTCCTGGTTTCCGAGGGTTGACAGTTACATGAAATGTTATTAGTACTGCTTACGTGTTTCCTGGTTTCCGAGGGTTGACAGTTACATGAAATGTTATTAGTACTGCTTACGTGTTTCCTGATTTCTGAGGGTTGACAGTAACATGAAATGTTATTAGTACTGCTTACGTGTTTCCTGATTTCCAAGGGTTGTGTCATATGATACCTGAAGAAAACAACTGACATATGATGGTCATATAACATATTTAAATTTTAACTAATGTACATTATTTTTGTTTGTTTGTTAAAAACAAAGCTACATAATAGACTATCAGTAATGCTCCCACGGAGGTATCAAAACCCAGTTGTTAACGTTATAAGTGTTCAGACTTATCACTGATCTACGGGGAAGATACTTATAAGAAATAATTATACAAGATCGGCGGCTAGCGTGTATTTGGTTATTATTAAGTACAAAGTTATTAAATGGGCTGTCTTTGCTGTGGTTACCGCCAGTATCGAAACCAAACCTTTAACGTTACGAGCTCTCAGACTTATCCCTGAATTATTGGTGGAGTATGTTGTTTTGTTAACAATAAATAGTTATGTGTGTGAATGTATGATGTTTTGTTAACAATAAATAGTTATGTGTGTGAATGCATGATGTTTTGTTAACAATAAATAGTTATGTGTGTGAATGTATGATGTTTTGTTAACAATGATGTTTGATGTTTTGTTAACAATAAATAGTTATGTGTGTGAATGTATGATGTTTTGTTAACAATAAATAGTTATGTGTGTGAATGTATGATGTTTTGTTAACAATAAATAGTTATGTGTGTGAATGCATGATGTTTTGTTAACAATAAATAGTTATGTGTGTGAATGTATGATGTTTTGTTAACAATAAATAGTGATGTATTCCTAGCTTTCATTATTTGGGGCGTGCGACTCGTAATTCGAGGGTCGCGGGTTCGCATCCCCGTCGCGCCAAACATGCTCGCCCTTTCAGCCATGGGGGCGTTATAATATGACGGTTAATCCGACTATTCGTTGGTAAAAGAGTAGCCCAAAAGTTGGCGGTGGGTTAGTTAGTTACATGACTAGCTGCCTTCCCTCTAGTCTTGCACTGCTAAATTAGGGACGACTAGCATAGATAGCCCAAGAGTAGCTTTGTGCGAAATTCAAAAACAAAACAAAACATTCATTCTTTGAACCTCAAATACTGGTCGTTTTGTCCCAGAACTTACATGTCACTACACATAAGCCTCAGATTATTACTTTTGATAAATATTTTGCTACAAGATAGTAAGAGCTATCATTTTTAAATCCAGACAGCTAACCCTAGATACCCAACTTAATTCCAAAAAGCATCGTTGAAATAAACTTTTATTTTTTCACTTTCATCTTAAGATCACAAATTACTTTAAGACACAACGGTTGTCGTTTTTCTTCCTCTAGTTCCTTCACTTAGTTTCTCGAGGGAAATCGTTTACTGTAAACTTTAAATGGTGCTTATTAAATCCGGTACCATCTGTTCTACCACAGTAAGAAGGTTTCATTGTTTTATAGATACTTTTTATGAAGTTCAAAGCAGTCTGAACTTGGAAACAAACCAAGTGATTAAAGTTTTATTTCCGTTTCTTTACGGTTTTCCTAAGAGACAAAAGTGTTTTGTGACTTCGTTATATTATAAAACATTAGAGCGAATTCGGTGAATTTTAATGAATTTCGATTTATACACACTCCGTTTGTTCGTGGTCTACTTACTACAAAGTTTTACTCGTATAATCTAGTTAGAACCTTTATTTTTCACTTCTCCTATCAGGGATATTACAAATTATTTTTCTCTCATATTGACGTATTAAACAGAATTATCTGCGTTTAAATTAAAAACTCGTAAAGACAAAACCTTGAAAGTCCATTAGAGTCTTCTGATCCTAATGTGAAGAGTGGATGTTACTTATCTCTTACGGTCTACTGGTCCTTATATGAAGACTGGATGTTACATATCTCTTACAGTCTTCTGATCTGTATGTGGAGATTGGATGTTACTTATCTCTTACAGACTCCTGATCTGTATGTGGAGATTGAGTGTTACTTATTTCTTACATGCCTTTGATCTGTATGTGAAGACTGGATGTTACTTATCTCTTAGTCTTCTGATCTGTATGTGAAGACTGGATGTTACTTGTATCTTACAGTCTTCTGATCTGTATGTGAAGACTGGATGTTACATATCTCTTACAGTCTTCTGATCTGTATGTGAAGACTGGATGTTACTTATCTCTTACGGTTTACTGGTCCTTATATGAAGACTGGATGTTACTTATATCTTACAGTCTTCTGATCTGTATGTAAAGACTGGATTTTACTTTTGTCTTACAGTCTTCTGATCTGTATGTGAAGACTGGATGTTACTTATCTCTTACAGTCTTCTGATCTGTATGTGAAGACTGGATGTTACTTATATCTTACAGTCTTCTGATCTGAATGTGGAGATCGGATATCACTTATCTCTTAGTCTTCTGATCTGTATGTGAAGACTGGATGTTACTTATATCTTACAGTCTTCTGATCTATATGTGAAGACTGGATGTTACTTATATCTTACAGTCTTCTGATCTGTATGTAAAGACTGGATGTTACTTATATCTTACAGTCTTCTGATCTGTATGTGAAGACTGGATGTTACTTATCTCTTACAGTCTTCTGATCTGTATGTGAAGACTGGATGTTACTTATATCTTAGTCTTCTGATTTGTATGTGAAGACTGGATGTTACTTATATCTTACAGTCTTCTGATCTGAATGTGGAGATCGGATGTTACTTATCTCTTAGACTTCTGATCTGTATGTGAAGATGGGATGTCACTTATCTCTAAGTCTTCTGATCTGTATGTGAAGACTGGATGTTACTTATATCTTACAGTCTTCTGATCTGTATGTGAAGGCTGAATGTTACTTATCTCTTAGTCTTCTGATCTGTATGTGAAGACTGGATGTTACTTATCTCTTACGGTTTACTGGTCCTTATATGAAGACTGGATGTTACTTATATCTTACAGTCTTCTGATCTGTATGTGGAGATTGGATGTTGCTTATCTCTTAGTTTTCTGATCTGTATGTGAAGACTGGATGTTACTTATCTCTTACGGTTTACTGGTCCTTATATGAAGACTGGATGTTACTTATATCTTACAGTCTTCTGATCTGTATGTGTATGTGAAGACTGGATGTTACTTATATCTTACAGTCTTCTGATCTGTATGTGAAGGCTGGATGTTACTTATCTCTTAGTCTTCTGATCTGTATGTGAAGACTGGATGTTACTTATCTCTTACGGTTTACTGGTCCTTATATGAAGACTGGATGTTACTTATATCTTACAGTCTTCTGATCTGTATGTGGAGATTGGATGTTGCTTATCTCTTAGTCTTCTGATCTGTATGTGAAGACTGGATGTTACTTATCTCTTACGGTTTACTGGTCCTTATATGAAGACTGGATGTTACTTATATCTTACAGTCTTCTGATCTGTATGTGGAGATTGGATGTTACTTATCTCTTACAGTCTTCTGATCTGTATGTGGAGATTTAATGTTACTTATCTCTTACTTTCTCAAGTGTATGTTGTATCCTGATGGAAAGTTAATTACATTATTACCCTAAGAACCTTCAATTATCAAGTGTGTGTTGTATCCTGATGGAAGGTTTAATACATCATTACCTTACGAACCTTACTTTCTCAAGTGTGTGCTATATCCTGATGGAAGGGTTATTGTAATGTTTGGAGTATTTGATTTTTTGTGTATAGGTTATCTCTTTATTAAATAAAACCATGATACGCAGAAGCTGAAACATTTAGTGATTTCCATCCGTAATTTGATATCTTGACAGAAGATTAGTAGGTTTGACTTTTAGACCAAACGTAGAACGTAAATTATGTATTGAAACTCTTTGTTAAATCTATCTCAGTAGTTTTTTTCAGTGAATAATAAATACAACTAGTTGTGTTTTACCTGTGCTTCTAGACTGAACCATTTCACTTGTAAACAAAGTTATTCATTTTTGATCATTCCTTACAAGCGTGTAACATTTACATGAACAGACCCTTTGCTACGTGTACAACTTTCGCTTCCTGACGTGCATTCCCATTTGCTTGATGTACAAACCTCTTTGCCTGACTTACAACCATCTTTGCTAAATGTACAGTCTCCTCTGTTTGATGTACAGTAATCTCTTCTTGATGTAAAACCTTTCTGTTTGATGTACACCCATCTCTTCTTGATGTAAAGCCTCTGTTTGAGGTACAGTCATCTCTTCTTGATGTAAAACCTTTCTGTTTGATGTACAGTCATCTCTTCTTGATGTAAAGCCTCTGTTTGAGGTACAGTCATCTCTTCTTGATGTAAAACCTTTCTGTTTGATGTACAGTCATCTCTTCTTGATGTAAAGCCTCTGTTTGAGGTACAGTCATCTCTTCTTGATGTAAAGCCTCTGTTTGAGGTACAGTCATCTCTTCTTGATGTAAAACCTTTCTGTTTGATGTACAGTAATCTCTTCTTGATGTAAATCCTTTCTGTTTGATGTACAGCCATCTCTTCTTGATGTAAAACCTTTCTGTTTGATGTACACCCATCTCTTCTTGATGTAAAGCCTCTGTTTGAGGTACAGTCATCTCTTCTTGATGTAAAACCTTTCTGTTTGATGTACAGTCATCTCTTCTTGATGTAAAGCCTCTGTTTGAGGTACAGTCATCTCTTCTTGATGTAAGACTTCTCTGTTTAATGTACAACCAGTTGTGTTTCATGTACAGCCGTCTCTTCTCAATGTGTATATATTTAATTACTACCAGTTACAGTTATTTGAAGAAAGTAAAATCGAAACTTGGTGTTCTGAGTTTTATAAATGAAATCATTTTCTGCCTTGAAGACTGTTCCACATGTTCATATTCCCTGTCTTGAGACCTGAGTGTTGATTGTCTCTGTACACACTTTAGTTGTAGTACAAACATGTTCATATTCCCTGTCTTGAGACCTGGGTGTTGATTGTCTCTGTACACACTTTAGTTGTAGTACAAACATGTTCATATTCCCTGTCTTGAGACCTGGGTGTTGATTGTCTCTGTACACACTTTAGTTGTAGTACAAACATGTTCATATTCCCTGTCTAGAGACCTGGGTGTTGATTGTCTCTGTACACACTTTAGTTGTAGTACAAACATGTTCATATTCCCTGTCTTGAGACCTGGGTGTTGATTGTCTCTGTACACACTTTAGTTGTAGTACAAACATGTTCATATTCCCTGTCTAGAGACCTGGGTGTTGATTGTCTCTGTACACACTTTAGTTGTAGTACAACACCATACGAAAGAAGATCAGATCAACCTTACGGATTTTATTTAGACAATGAGAAGACACTTAACTCTGTGATTTATCCATTTTAAAGTATTCTTTCATTTAATTTATCACAGACTGGAGAAGTCGAATGGGCAACTTAAACCGAGTGTCGATACGAAGGTCGTAAGAATTTTCTTGATGGTTACTATGACAACTCCAGGAATTTGTGTTGGTCTCATGTTGTGAAGTTTTGAAACAAGTCGAAAGATGTTAATATATGGGATTGTGAGTTTAATGGTGCTTTTCTGGACTGTTGTTGAATTCAACTAAATAAATATTTTTTATTACATTAGAATTAACAACACTGAATTTGTCTGTTTGTTTTCTTGATTACCTGTGAAATATTTATTTGACATTAGACAGTGGTTGTTTGATATATATTAGGTTAGGTTAAAAATACACTTGGTTTTAAAACAAAAATAAACACAGCTTTAAAATAAACGAAAGACATCTGATAAGTAATATAAAAGCAAGACATATCGTACCTATATTATTATTATTATAGATTATACGGTTAACACTAGTTATTACATTTCACTGTTGACTTCTTTAACAGTTTTAGCTGGAACCAGTTTTATATTTTACTGTAAAATCTGTTTTTACGCTGGGAAACGCCTGAAAAGTAATTGCTCATTTCAGTTACACATTACATAAATATGTATTTATAATTATTTACGGAAATTAGTATTTGACACACTAACTGGTTTTATATAATTTTTATTAAAGGCGACACAAGCATACATAGTTGTATCCACAACTGAACCAATGATGTGAATTTATCTGTTAAGGTTGATCACTGTTTTTATACCTGCAAACAGCTTTCAGTTATATATTAACTTGAACTATTGTCGTTTTGTGTTTTAAAAAATCGTAAACTGTTTTGTCTATAATGCAACTACGCTGAATAGATTCAGTTTATACAGAGAACTTAGTCTTACATGACATCAAACCTGTCTGGTTGAGATGTTGACCAGGAAAATTCAGTTTGTAGAGACAATTTAGTCTTACATGGCTCTACATGACATCAACCTTATGTGGTTGAGATGTTAACTTGGAAGATTCAGTTTATTGAGACAATTTAGTCTTACATAGTTCTACATTACATCAACCTTGTCTGGTTGAGGTGGTGACTTGGAAGATTTAGTTTATCGAGACATCTTAGTCTCACATAGTTCTACATTACATCAACCTTGTCTGGTTGAGGTGGTGACTTGGAAGATTCAGTTTATCGAGACATCTTAGTCTCACATAGTTCTACATTACATCAACCATGTCTGGTTGAGGTGGTGACTTGGAAGATTTAGTTTATCGAGACATCTTAGTCTCACATAGTTCTACATTACATCAACCTTGTCTGGTTGAGGTGGTGACTTGGAAGATTCAGTTTATCGAGACATCTTAGTCTCACATAGTTCTACATTACATCAACCTTGTCTGGTTGAGGTGGTGACTTGGAAGATTTAGTTTATCGAGACATCTTAGTCTTACATAGTTCTACATTACATCAGCCTTGTCTGGTTGAGGTGGTGACTTGGAAGATTCAGTTTATCGAGACATCTTAGTCTCGCATAGTTCTACATTACATCAACCTTGTCTGGTTGAGGTGGTGACTTGGAAGATTCAGTTTATCGAGACATCTTAGTCTCACATAGTTCTACATTACATCAACCTTGTCTGGTTGAGGTGGTGACTTGGAAGATTCAGTTTATCGAGACATCTTAGTCTTACATAGTTCTACATTGCATCAACCTTGTCTGGTTGAGATGCTGACAAGGAAGATTTAGTTTATACAAACATCTTAGCCTTAGATGACATCAAACGTCTCTGGCTTCACTGTGTTTTAATCTATTTATCTAAAGCAACTATACATTTACTCTAAATCTTTTATTTAAGTTAGGTTTTAACTTACATTTGTAATAATTTCATTGTGTCTCTTGTTTTGCATAAATGCCATATTTTTATATTTATGAAGCTTATTTCATGTTTTGTTTTTAATCAGTTGTGTTTGATTATTTTTGTATATTTATGTTCTTTGTATCTAGTGCAATTTTTGTATTCTTTTCTGGTAAAGTTCGCAATTTGTACATTCTACCATATACTCCGTACTGGTAGCATATTCTTCGCTCTTATGTATCTTCGATACAAAACTATTGGTTTCTGGTTTAGTTACTATTTCAGTTGGTATATTTAATTTATCTTACTTCTGTAGGTGTTTATATGAGAAAATAGTAATCTTTCTCTACATGCTATAAAGTAACTAAGAATATAGTACCAGTTCTGTGTTTACAATAGAATATATAGACCGCGAAAATTTATACTAAGGAGAAACATAGAATAAAATAAAACAGAAGATGTATACCCTAACCACCAACCGGTTCCAGGATCTCCAACTCATCATAACAGGATTAAAGAAGATAACTTGAGTAAAAACGATTCAGGTCAAGCAAAGATAATATTTTAGTGTAACCTACAAAACGTTTCAGTTGGAAGTTATCCATTTCCATTACTATCGGTTTATTAACAAAAATCTTATTATTGGAGTTAATTTTTATTATAACAGGAAACATTTGACTAGTAATTTTCTTACGACAAACAAAGGAATGTAATGGAAATGTTATTACTTCCCAATGGATATGACAATTTCTCATGATATTGAAACTTAGTAAGGTGGTACCAAATTTAGTTTGGGAATAAAACGATACATTCTCAACCAATCATTTTATCACCTTACATTCTATTACAATGATCTTACACTCCACCAATCTTAAACTCTAAAGATGAAAGAAGTCACGCAGCACAACCTGACGGTAGTGTTCTTATTATAACGTAAACATGGTCATTTAGTGTTACATAAAAGAAGTCACGCAGCACAACCTGACGGTAACGTTCTTATTATAACGTAAACATGGTCATTTAGTGTTACATAAAAGAAGTCACGCAGCACAACCTGACGGTAACGTTCTTATTATAATGTAAATATGGTCAGTTAGTGTTACATAAAAGAAGTCACGCAGCACAACCTGACGGTAACGTTCTTATTATAATGTAAACATGGTCAGTTAGTGTTACATAAAAGAAGTCACGCAGCACAACCTGACGGTAGTGTTCTTATTATAACGTAAACATGGTCATTTAGTGTTACATAAAAGAAGTCACGCAGTACAACCTGACGGTAACGTTCTTATTATAATGTAAACATGGTCTGTTAGTGTTATATAAAAGAAATCACGCAGCACAACCTGACGGTAACGTTGTTATTATAATGTAAACATGGTCAGTTAGTGTTACGTAAAAGAAGTCACGCAGCACAACCTGACGGTAGTGTTCTTATTATAACGTAAACATGGTCAGTTAGTGTTACATAAAAGAAGTCACGCAGCACAACCTGACGGTAATGTTCTTATTATAATGTAAACATAGTAACGTTACGTGAAAGAAGTCACGCAGCACAACCTGACGGTAGTGTTCTTATTATAACGTAAACATGGTCATTTAGTGTTACATAAAAGAAGTCACGCAGCACAACCTGACGGTAACGTTCTTATTATAATGTAAACATGATCAGTTAGTGTTACATAAAAGAAGTCACGCAGCACAACCTGACGGTAACGTTCTTATTATAATGTAAAACATGGTCAGTTAGTGTTACATAAAAGAAGTCACGCAGCACAACCTGACGGTAACGTTCTTATTATAATGTAAACATAGTAACGTTACGTGAAAGAAGTCACGCAGCACAACCTGACTGTAACGTTCTTATTATAATGTAAACATGGTCAGTTAGTGTTACATAAAAGAAGTCACGCAGCACAACCTGACGGTAACGTTCTTATTATAATGTAAACATAGTAACGTTGCGTGAAAGAAGTCACGCAGCACAATCTGACGGTAACGTTCTTATTATAATGTAAACATGGTCAGTTAGTGTTACATAAAAGAAGTCACGCAGCACAACCTGACGGTAACGTTCTTATTATAATGTTAACATGGTCAGTTAGTGTTACATACATATTTTACGAAGTGTTAACAATGGGTTTAAGGGATTTTTTTTTAAGATTATGTTGTTTTCCTGCTTCACAACAAAGAATCGTATATAAAATGAAGAGTTAACACTTATTCAACAAACGGTTAACTTTAGGTTTTTCGTGGTGTAACATTTTGTGTAGCTGTGTTGCAATGTGTGCTAGAAACTAATACTACATAACAAATTGTCCAGTTCACTTTTGCGGTGTTAAAAGGTTGTTGTATTCGTAATATTATTCATATGAATAAAAAACATGTAGAGAAATTTAACCTGAAACATGAGACTCGTAACAGAAAATTCACTTGAAGCTAAATTACGCTTAAAGTTAAGTTGAAAAATAAATTATATGAAGCGGATAACAGCCTAGCTTTTATTTTGTCATACTGTATTAATTTATAACGTCATAAAAACAACCACACAATGTTCAGAAGAATTTATTACTTGAAAAGAGTTTTTTCTTACGATTACATCGGACTGAAACGTCTGAATCTTGGTGCTACTTATACATATGATTTAAAATATGCTTTTGATCATCATAAGTCCAGCACAGCTGATGTTAAATGAAAAGCCTTCTGACGTCTGATAAACGAAACGTAAATGCTCCTTTTACACTTTCTTTGGTCGGAATCCTCTACCAAATAATCAAGAGAAGCGAACTGAGCAAAGTATGTTTTTTATTAATCTTGTTGGGATAGTTGTGTATCAATACTTTATTACTTACTTTCGGTCTTCGGATAAAGTAAACATCATTCACGAGTCGTTCTAACAGTCAGATGTTAATTGTGAATTAAATAATTTGAGTAAAACCAAACACGACCAAATGGAAAATACGAATGATTATAGAATTTTTAAGTTTCATTTCTGAGAGAAATAGTTTACTGATTGATTGTTCCTGATTAACCACAAACCTACATAATGTGCTCTGCTCACCACGCGTATCGAAACCTAGTTTCTAGTGGAGTGGATCTGTAAACATTACACTGTGCCACTAGGGGACGAGAGAAATGGACTGGCTATATAGGCCCCAACTGTCAAAAGTGTTAAGGTAATTAATCTAATAAGAGTTGATGTTTAATACTGAGAAATGTTTCACGACAGCAGGTACGAAACTACTAAACAATTTAAAATTTCACACAAACATTGGTACCAAGCTATGGCTTTCAATAGATCATCTTTTTGTCTACTAATCTGTTTTATATTTCGCAACATTCATCTGGACATTTAATGTGCAAATGATTATTCAGGAAAGTTCATCAGGGTATTTTGAAGCAAAAATAAGAATTGGTATCACTGCTAAAATTGTTAAGTTTTAACCTGAACTGGTTCTAACTTGTGATTATATATACAAACATAAATATTTAGTTTCCTATTCATAGATGTATACCACCTAACACTACAATATTTATACCTTTGTTTAGTTAATTAGTTACCCAGTTTTATCGTTTAAATATTTAAATGGTTTTCAAGGTAAATTACTTCTGTGTGAAAAACAAACAAACCTTGATAATATTTTTAAACAACCTATTTAATTTGACACCTTCAAATTTTAAAGGAGTCGATTGCAATTTCCAGTATATTAACGTTGGTATTATACATTCCTTTGACCTGTAAAAATTCGAAGATATTAACGTAGGTCTAGTACATCTCTTTAACCTGTAACAGATTCCAGTATATTAACGTAGGTCTAATACATCTATTTAATATATAACAAATTCGAATGTATTAACGTAGTCTAAAACATGTTTTTAACATGTAACAACTTGCGGTATATTGACGTAGATCTAATACAAGTCTTTATCCTGTAACAACTTCCAATATATTAACGTAGGTCTAACACATGTCTTTATCCTGTAACAACTTCCAATATATTAATGCAGGTCTAATACATCTCTTTAATCTGTACACTTTATTTAGGTCCGTGGATTTCAAGGTGTCGGGAGCAGACGAAGGGAGGGGGTTGCAAATAAGGAATATCCATATTAAAAAAATTTAACAATAAATTATACTTATTTTTTATTATTACATGAAAATCATATTTTTTTTAAATAGAGCGAAAACGATCTTTCTTATGTACAAATATTTCTAACATCGGGTTTCTTAGTGTTACAAAAAATATATTACATGTAGATAAATTCTCTGTACTAGTTCATTCAAATAAATATTTATACGTGCATTTTCCACAATATTAAAAAATCTGGTGCATTAGTCAGTAACTGGTAGCAATGAAAACAGTTAACGTATGTTAATATAATCTGCATTACAAATGTTGTTAAACTATTTGAATATCGTGTAAAACAAGTGTTTTTAATGTGTTGTTCTGCAATGAAGGACACGAACGTTTTTCGTATGTATGTATATTTGATCAACTGTTCTAATTAGCTGCAATGCCAGGTATTGTTTTAGTATTCGTTTCAAACTACGTGTTTTAGGCCTATCCTCCATGTTGCACTGTCGGTTTCTGATCGCCGTGTTATAGGCCTGTCCTCTATGTTGCACTGTCGGTTTCTGATCGCCGTGTTATAGGCCTGTCCTCTATGTTGCACTGTCGGTTTCTGATCGCCGTGTTATAGGCCTGTCCTCCATGTTGCACTGTTGATTTCTGATCGCCGTGTTATAGGCCTGTCCTCCATGTTGCACTGTTGATTTCTGATCGCCGTGTTATAGGCCTGTCCTCCATGTTGCACTGTTGATTTCTGATCGCCGTGTTATAGGCTTAGCTCTCCTGATAAGTGGCTTTTTAAAACTTCTTATATCTGTATTTTTACTGCTGCAATGCAATGTCTTGTAAAGTACATTTTCAATGCATTAATTTAGAAAACTTCAGGGCATATGAATTTGAAATATTAAAGGTTCAACCAAGATCTAGAATTGTAAATTAGTTATAAATAAAATAATCAGTGAAGCATTGAGCTCAGTTTATAGAGTCAATCAAAGTAAAATACTTAGTGAAGAATTGTGATATATGTTCCGTTATTATCGTATTTACCCGATTATAAGGCGATAATTTTTCTAGTAATAATAAAGTTGTAAAATTTATAATCTTATAATTGCGGCTGACCACAGGCCTCTTCCATCTACTCTTAATGTCACATTCCTGAATGTCCAAATAACGTGCGTGTTATATGTTTGCTCAAGGTCATTCCTAATGTTTACAGTAATCTACAGTAATCAGGTGGTTCAGTTATAGTATTAATTTTGCTGGTGCACATTTTAAATTTTATAACAATTGTTGTCTGTGGGTCTCATTTTAGTGATTGATCCTTGTACAAGAATGAGCGATCACATTGAAAGACGGAACAAGAAAATATCTTACAAGAAAGGTGTTTCATGGGCCTAACAAAACGACAATTTTTTCCTTTTTTTTTGTCCTATGGTTTCTGAAAATGGGAGTTGTCTTATATGTTATATTTGGCAAATACAGTAGTTACTTGGTAAATTACGTGTTTATGTATAAAAGCTAATTAATTTAGACGTAAGTTTCGCAGTTTATACTGAAGCATAACATTTGAGGTTAGGCCTACTTTTACAGGAAGTTATGGATTTAGCGTTCTAACATTGTTTATCCCGTTATATATAAAACTGCGTACTGTTATTCGTTGCGGACTTTATATGACTTTACCAAGTAATTTAGAATAACACACCGAACAATAAAAATATAAAAAAAAGTTTAAAATGGCCGTGTTAGGGGCGCGATTTTCTAGGCATACAAATTTGGGATTCCAAGTTTCATTTGTAATTAAATAGAAATCTTATCGCCCCCCGGTAGTACAGCGGTATGTCTCCGGATTGACAACGCCAAAATCAGGGATTTGATTCCCTTCGGTGGGCTGAGCAGATAGCCCTTTGTGGCTTTGCTATAAGAAAACACACACAGAAATCTTATTAGTTTCAGTATGTTAAAACATACAAGCTTTTTTTCTTCAAAATAATGATCTCAAAATATTATCACACTGATATTGTCTCTCACACTTATTATATTGTTTTTAACAAAGTCAGAAGTTAACGAAGAATTATAAGTCAAAAGACAGCGTTACTTAATCACAGCTTTTGAAAACTTGATACTGTTTCTCTAGTAATAAATTTATTTACAAGCAATATTTCTTGCTGGATATTTTATTATACTTAATATTCTCACTCGTGCTGTTTCACATTACTGTTTCCTACCCTTAATTGACGATTTGTGGTTTCATAATTCTGAAGCCTAAAAGTTTAGAATAGCGATGACACGAGCTACTAAACAAATCAATTAAAAGTTAAGTAAGTAAGGGTCAGCATTTCTCATGTTATTATTTCTACTTGTATATAATGTTGTAGTATTTTTATTAAAAGTAAATATAATTACCACCAGGAACAATTTATTTATTTGTTGCTAAGCTAAATAATAGATAATGTGTTATCTACTATATGTGGACTATCAGCAGCGTTACTACATGCGGATAAAAGTTCTGTCTTATGTATGGACTCTCAACAGTGTTACTCAATGTGGCTAAAAGTTCTATCTTATGTATGGACTCTCAGCAGTGTTACTACATGTGGCTAAAAGTTCTATCTTATGTATGGACTCTCAGAAGTGTTACTACCTGTGGCTAAAATTCTGTCTTATGTATGGACTCTCAGAAGTGTTACTACATGTGGCTAAAAGTTCTGTCTTATGTATGGACTCTCAGCAGTGTTACTCAATGTGGCTAAAAGTTCTATCTTATGTATGGACTCTCAGAAGTGTTACTACATGTGGCTAAATGTTCTGTCTTATATATGGACTCTCAGCAGTGTTACTAAATGTGGCTAAAAGTTCTGTCTTATGTATGGACTCTCAGAAGTGTTACTACATGTGGCTAAAAGTTCTCTCTTATATATGGACTCTCAGCAGTGTTACTAGATTTGGCTGAAAGTTCTGTCTTATATATGGACTATCAGCAGCGTTAGTAGACATGGCTAGACGTTTTATCTTATATATGGACTATCAGTAGTCTTACTAAATGTGGCTAAAAGTTCTGTCTTCTATATGGACTCTCAGCAGTGTTACTAGATTTGGCTGAAAGTTCTGTCTTATATATGGACTATCAGCAGCGTTAGTAGACATGGCTAGATGTTTTATCTTATATATGGACTATCAGTAGTCTTACTAAATGTGGCTAAATGTTCTGTCTTATGTATGGACTCTCAGCAGTTTTGCTAGATTTGTCTAAAATTTCTATCTTATATATGAACTCTCAGCAGTGTTACTAGATGTGGCCAAAATTTATATCTTGTATGTGAACTCAGACAACAATCTCAATAGCTTGTAGTCATTTCTGTAGCTTAACAACCTGACAGCAACCTCAATCTCTTGTTGTCATTTCTATAACTAAAAGACCTCACTACCTTACAACAACCTCAATCTCTTGTTTTATTTCTATAACTAAATTTCTATAACTAAAAGACCTCACTACCTTACAACAACCTCAATCTCTTGTTATTATTGCTATAACTAAAAGACCTCACTACCTTACAACAACCTCAATCTCTTGTTGTTATTTCTATAATTAAAGACCTCACTACCTTACAACAACCTCAATCTCTTGTTGTTATTTCTATAACTAAAAGACGTCACTACCTTACAACAACCTCAATCTCTTGTTTTATTTCTATAACTAAAAGACCTCACTACCTTACAACAACCTCAATCTCTTGTTGTTATTTCTATAGCTAAAAGACCTCACTACCTTACAACAACCTCAATCTCTTGTTATTATTTCTATAACTAAAAGACCTCACTACCTTACAACAACCTCAATCTCTTGTTGTTATTTCTATAACTAAAAGACCTCACTACCTTACAACAACCTCAATCTCTTGTTGTTATTTCTATAACTAAAAGACCTCACTACCTTACAACAACCTCAATCTCTTGTTGTTATTTCTATAACTAAAAGACCTCACTACCTTACAACAACCTCAATCTCTTGTTGTTATTTCTATAACTAAAAGACCTCACTACCTTACAACAACCTCAATCTCTTGTTGTTATTTCTATAACTAAAAGACCTCACTACCTTACAACAACCTCAATCTCTTGTTGTTATTTCTATAACTAAAAGACCTCACTACCTTACAACAACCTCAATCTCTTGTTGTTATTTCTATAACTAAAAGACCTCACTACCTCAGTGTCTTACAATTATTTCTGTAACAAAACAACCTTACAACAACCTCAATGTCTTGTAGTCATTTTTGTTTTATTATTTGCTCTTAGATTAATTTGAAACTCTATTCTTCCTTTTAAATGACTCCATTTATTCTCCATGTGATCAATAGAGGTAATCGGTTTTTAATTAGCTTCATGTTACTTCAGAATTTTTAACAGTTTTTTAAAAGTGTCACATCCACGTTTTTCCCTTAATTCAAAAGAAAATAAATCCTAATATCGCTTCATTCTATTCAAGTAATCTAATTCGTCTATTAGTTATTCAAATATTGAATGCTTTTGTAAAACCTCGTTAGCATTTAAACAATCTGTGTAAGTTTCAGAATATTTTGAGGCAACAAAAACTCTAACTTGTGTATAAAAGATCAATGGATAAAATACAGAGTTAAGAAAACTTTCAAGATGTTCCACTTATTATAGAAAAGGAGAAGAAAAAACATTAAAAACTTCGACAAACTGTAATAAAATTTAAATAAGTCTGGTCGATGTAAGAAGTAGGACCCGGTTATATGGTTGGCGTGCACGGTGGAGGTAATTAACTTTGGAAACTGAGATAAAACAAACTGTTTTCATTTGTTCTCACAACAACAAGGTACCTTATATTCCTGTGGTATCGTATGGGTGTAACTGATAAAGGGTTTTTACATTGATTATAGTGATATATGGTTTGTAGTGCCGATTGTCCATATAACATAAAAAGGAAAAATCTCTTGAAGTTTGAACTTGAAGATAAGAATAGAACAGGTAAAATATCAACTGGAAGAATGGAGGTTTTCGGGATGGCTAAACTGTGAATAGTTAACACCATGGTTGAACTGAAAGTGTGGTAATAGAAAATATGGCTAAACGTACAAAGGTTGAAGGTCACATCATGATGTTATAGTCCACTTCATAACTGACTGCTGTACAAGTTGGTTTTCAGTGTACGTTTCGTTACGCTTTTAATGCCCCATTCTTCACTTCGTTTTTCTCTATAAGCCATCTAGCGGATGAGGATAACGATTTCTTAGTGTACGTTTCAATAGGTGGCTCGGCATGGCCAAGCGTGTTGAGGCGTTCGACTCGTAATCCGAGGGTTGCGGGTTCGAATCCCGGTCGCACCAAACATGCTCACCCTTTCAGCCGTGGGGGTGTTGTAATGTAACGATCAATCCCACTATTCGTTGGTAAAAGAGTAGCTCAAGAGTTGGCGGCGGGTGGTGATGACCAACTGCCTTCCATCTAGTCTTACACTGCTAAATTAGGGACGGCTAGCGAAGCTAGTCCCCGTGTAGCTTTGCGCGAAATTCAAAAACAAACAAACGATTATCGTGGAGGAAACATTCACGTAGATTTAGTCACAAAACGTGTACTCGGAGAATAATGAATGAAGAAACATTAAAAACACAATGTAAAAAATATTAGAATGTTTAAATTATCGAAGTTGCTACGTTTTCAAACAAAGCCTACAAGTAATCAGGAAAAGTGAACGCGATCCTCACTCGTATCGTGGAGCAGAACAGCCTTCCACTGAAAGGCATTATTGTACTGTTCCTTCTTAAAAATTAAACTACGTAACCGCTTGTCCAAGCAGCAAGAGAAGTGTACACTGCAGAGGAAACCGATCAATCAGCGCTGTGTTCTATAACTAGAGAAAAGTTACTGTTCAATATTTCAGTACAGCCAGTACTTACGGATGAGTAATTTTACTGAATTTGTTTTATTTTATTTTTTTAATACAGAGCACTGAACAGTAAGTTTCACAGTGTCTAATACCAGCATTCAGCAGAATATAACCTATATTCATCGTCGAGTACATTGTCAAGTGCTATGGAAGTCAATTGTAGTCGGTAACATGTAAGTCGTGATCCGTAATGTTGGAGAAAAGTATTTTCTCCATGTTGATTTTGTTTTGCAAATTGTAAGTTTATACACACATGCATATAACTGTGCAGCAAGGTATAATAGCATGCATCCTAATAACAAGTCTTGGTACCCCAAGTTGAAGTACTCCCTTTATTTCTCAATGAAATTTAGGAAATTTTAAATCTATGATCTAAGTTTTTCAATATTTTGGTTCAGAAAGAGCTGTCACATACCTGTAAAAAATACAATCAATTTTCGTTGGTATCACCTAACCTATGAAAACCAAATAATATCAAAATGCAGTTCTGATAAATGCCGTCTGGAGTGTAACGCTATTTTGGAGTTTTGTATTCTCTTGAATAAATAATGCTCGGATGTTTGGACTTATTGTAGTGTAGTTTGTTTGTTTGAAAGCAAAGCCACATGTGACTATCCATGTTCTCTACACTGAGAGAAGTCAAACTCCGGATTTTAGCCTTGGGAAGTCCACAAACGTACTGCTGACCGGTATGCAACTAACTTTACGCTGATCAAAATAAAACCATAGCTGATATAAATAAACAATTCAATTTGAAAATATGTGATCAAAACTTTTTAAATATGAAAAGATAGCAAAGCTAGAAAAAATGTGTAAATAATCAAATAAATTATACAGTCATGTGAAAAAGTTAGGAGACCCTATGAAAGATAGGACACCCTGTGAAAGTTAGGACACCCTATGAAATCCTGTGTATTTTTGCAACATTTTTGGATATATATATTTAATCTCAATTTTAACAATATTGAGAGATTATAGGAATATAACTAAACAATTAAAACTGCAGAAAAGACTTTTCAAGATTTTCTGTAAATGTAATTCTACAAAAACGCATATTCTAATTGAGGGAAAGATAGGACACCCTACCCCCTAATAGCTAGTGTTTCCCCCCTTTGGCTGAAATAACTGCAGTGAGACGCTTCTTGTAGCCATCTACCAGTCTCTGACATCAGTTTGAAGAAAGTTTGCCCCACTCCTCAATACAGAATGCTGTCAGTTATGAGATGTTTGAGGGGTTTCTTGCATGTACAGCCCGTTTCAAGTCACCCCACAGCATCTCAATGGGATTAAGATCTGGGCTTTGACTCGGCCATTCCAAGACTCTCCATTTCTTAGAGCCTGCTGTAGATTCCGTGATGACATGTTAGGGTGTTTGGAGACCTCTTTTAGCTTCTTGCGGTCTGCTCTCAGGGTGAACTTGCTTGGACGACCAGACCTGGGCATGTTGGCAGTTGTTTTGAAAGCCCTCCACTTGTTGACTATTTTCCGGACAGTGGAATGGCTGATTTCAAAATCGTTTGGGATCTTTTTAAATCCCTTACCAGACTCATAAGCTGCTGCAATGTTCTTTCTGAAGGCCTCAGACAGCTCTTCTGCTCTCACCATGGTGCTCACTCTCACTTCAACTGTCAGGAGCACACCAAACTAAATGTCTGAGATTTAAATAGGGCAAGCCTCATTCAAAATGCTGAGTAACGATCTTCTAATCATCTGCACCTGGTGTGATACACCTGTGTGTGAGTTGAGCCATTTTATGTGGGAATAAATGTGGGTGTGTCCTAACTTTTTCCTAAGTTAGAATATGCGTTTTTGTAGAATTACATTTACAGAAAATCTTGCAAAGTGTTTTCTTCAGTTTTAATTGTTTAGTTATATTCCTATAATCTCTCAGTGTCGTTAAAATTGAGATTAAATATATATATATCCAAAAATGTTACAAAAATACACAGGCTTTCATAGGGTGTCATAACTTTTTCACATGACTGTAGTTGTAATTAAGCAATAGTTGTTTTATTATTCAAGTTATTCTCTCTTACGTTACATCTTTTCAGGGTTTCCTCTTTTATATAACTCGGATCTCCTCTGTTTATCCTTATAAGGCTGATCTGTTTATTTTAACTTCTTTTGTATATTTACACCCTTGTGCAAATTAATTTAAACAAATAGACATTTTACAATATTTTCAGCATGGCGGCTGGTGTAGGCTCGCTGGACCCACTGATTTCCTTTAACAGTCATTTTTTCACACTGACAGCGTCATTAGCTGTGTTTTGCAGTACGGTAGATCTATTTTTGGGATATATGACGAAATTTTGAGGAATATTGCGACATTCGAAATTGCGTTAGAAGGGCAAGGAGACCAGTCTAAAAACAACTTCTTACCAACTCAATGAAGAAAAAACGGTATCAATAGGGACTGAAATACAAGAACTGGATGCAAGAACAATGGAGGAAGGTGTTATTCAGTGACGAGACTCATTTCTTCGTACAGGGTCAAAGAAGTCTGCATGTTCGCAGATCTCCAGGTGAGAAACTTCGAGAATCTCACATCAATCAGTTCGTAAAACATCCCTTGAAGAAGATGTTTTGAGGCTTTTTCATCTACTATGGCGTCGGAGGCTTACATATCGTAGAAGGTATGATGCGAGGGCCACAGTATATCGAACTTTTGCAGAGAAGAGTCGTTCCATAATTGAAAAAGAGATTTCCAGATGGATCTGGCATTTTTCAGCAAGATATGGCTCCGTGCCACACATCGAAACTTGTGAAGAATTTTATGACTACAACGTGAATAAAGGTGCTGGACTGGCCTGGAAACTCTTCGGACTTAAATCCTATTGAAAATCTTTGGGCGATTTGTAAAGAAAGACGTTGGGGAAAAGACTGTACTATGAAAGATAAGCTGATTGAGACTTTAATTGAGGTGTGATACCACGATCCAAAAATTAGTAAAGATTGCAGTCAACTCGTGGACTCGATGCCAAAGCGGATTAATGATTTTCTGTAAAATAAAGGCAGTCATATCATGTATTAATTTATGAGTAATTTTTGGATTCTCAGAAATAAAACGCAAAAAAATTGAAAAAATCGTAATTTTCCGTCTTGTTTCAATTAATTTGCACAAGGGTGTAATATTTTTTATAATTTTGTTTTAACAAGTAATATAATTTATTTTTGCAACTTCACAGATGTAAAATTTCCACTTCATGAAATAGCAGTTTATATATTTAGATGTTATGCACATATAATCTAAATATTTTTGTCTAACTATAGATTCTCTCAGGAAGTCTACAATAAGTTCTATACATTACGTTTCGATCTAGCGGCTAAAAAATACAATTTACAATAAGAAATAAAAATGTATTCAGAATAATATTATTACATGTGCTGCAGCTAACGAGGGACAGATTAATATAATATAATACATATTTGTATTATATAATGTTATTATAAAATATATAATATTATATAATTAAACAAATATCAAATTGGTTCCATTTGTTTTCCACGGGTTTTGTCTATCCAACAATAGTAACGAATGTTATTATTTTTACACATTAATTTATGAAATTTATCTCAAGTTCTGTTTTTAATGCAATGTAAGTATATTAAGATTTGTTCACAGTTATAATAGAAGTGACATTTCAGAACTTTCAAAAGCTGTAGAATAAATACCCTAGATATGGCTAAACGTTTAGTCTTATATGTGGACTATCATCAGTATTATTAGATGTGTCTAAAAGTTTATTTTCATATATACGGACTCTCACCAGTGTTACTAGATTTGTCTAAAATGTCTGTCTTATATATGAACCCTCAGCAGTGTTACTAGATTTAGCTGAACGTTATGCCATATATATGGACTATCATTAGTGTTACAAGATGTGGTTAAAAGTTATGTTTTATGTTTAGACTCTAGCAGTGTTCCTAGATGTGGTTAA
The DNA here is from genome assembly GCF_004210375.1 of Tachypleus tridentatus. Classification (NCBI taxonomy): domain Eukaryota; kingdom Metazoa; phylum Arthropoda; class Merostomata; order Xiphosura; family Limulidae; genus Tachypleus; species Tachypleus tridentatus. The sequence goes on along the minus strand of NC_134832.1, from coordinate 158,949,523 downwards.
AAGTTATGTCCTATGTATGGACTCTGAGCAGCGTTACTAGATGTGGTTACAAGTTCATGTGCTTTGACGTTTTACACTATTTTCTAGAAAGGCTCGATTACTTTAATTTCAGACTTACAATAAAACCTGTAAAGTGATCAGCTATTTATAATAAACTGCTAAAAAATTAAAGGAACAAATACGTTATCTTACATACTTTATCTCAGTGTTTCAAATGTGATAATATTTTTAGGTAATTTGCCTCATTTCAGTTCCAGCTGTATCCATTTTTTAATGTGTGATGAACGGTAAAACATGGAGAAATATTTCTTTTTTAAAAATGACCAATATCATCAAAACTGATATTCCATATGAAACAATACTTTAAACAGTTTACATGCGTTTAGTCCAGAAATGTTTGAAATATTCCATATCTAGTGTGACCTTCACGGGCTGTGACATATCCTTGACACCAATTTCGCACACTTCAAATCAGTCTATCGATGTTATCTTGGGGTATGGCAGCCCACTTGTCTACCAGGGCTTGTCGGAGTTCCTGTACATTTTGAGGAGGGTGCTGGCGTTCACTAACACGACAACATATCACAATAATGTTCAACTGGATTTAAATCTGGAGGTCTGTCGGGCCATTCCAAAGTTTCTATTTCTTCCTCGTCAAGGAAGTCCATACACAGTCCAGAGAAGTGAACTCGCGGGTTAACCTGCATGAGAATGAACCCATCGCTGACAGCACCGGCAAAAGGTCTCACAACGGTTTCCAGAATTTCGTCTCTGTACGAGGGCTGTTTGAATTGCGCGTCTCCAGTTGGTTCCAGGGAAATCCGCTTGGTGTCGCTAGGTTTGCACAGATCAGCTGATTACGGCGCCATTTCACGATTGCAGATATCTTCATTTGTGTATTAGCTACGCGGTTTTAAGTGAAGTGCGATTTTTTCGTTTGGCGGATTTCAGAATGAATGACCTGAAGGAGCAACGACTTGCTGTGAAATTTTGTGTTAAACTTGGAAAATCTGCAACTGAAACTTTTGCTATGCTTAACACGGCTTACGGTGATGTTGCTATGAAGCGTACAGCATGTTTCAAGTGGCATGAACGTTTTAAGGATGGTCGACAGTCCATTGAAGATGATGAGCATCCTGGACGTCCTTCCACGTCAACTGACGACCCACACGTCGACAAAATCAACACCCTGGTGCGGGCAAATCGACGTCTGACGGTCAGGGAGCTTGCTGAAGAGTGTGGGATATCAGTTGGATCTTGTTATGAGATTTTGACCGAAAAATTGAAGATGTACCGCGTTGCTGCGAAATTCAGCTCTCAGAACTCGTGAGTTTTTGGCCAAACAATCGATCACTGTTCTTCCCCACCCCCTACTCACCTGACCTTGCTCCTTGCGATTTTTTCTTGTTTCCCAAACTCAAAAGACCCTTGAAAGGAAGAAGATTTGAGACGATTCCCCAGATTAAGGCAAATGCGACGAAGGAGCTGGAGGACATTACAAAAGAAGCGTACCAGGACTGTTTCAACAAGTGGAAACACCGTTGGGATAAGTGTGTGCGTTGGGGAGGAGAGTACTTTGAAGGGGTCCCAGTCCTGTAACTTCTAAATAAAGTACATTTTGTTTTATGACGTCAGTCCGCGTATTTTTTGAACAGACCTCGTATCGTCGTGCGTTCAGAGCACCCCTGTCAAGTATGAGTAAGTCCGTGCGGCTACCTAAGCATATGCTTAACCAGATCATTACAAAACGTCCTCCATAAGCGTCGACTTGCACAATGTTACAGGTGGAAAGTCTCTCTTCTCGGCGTCTCTATACTCTCGCTCGTCGATCATCACGAGACACAGTGAACCTGCTCTCGTCTGTCCACAGCACGGTGGCCCATTGACGAAGTTCCCAGTCCAGGTACTGACGAGCAAACTCCAACCTGGCTGCGCGGTGTCGCGCTGTCAGAATACGTCTCTTGTAGGCCGTCTGACCCCAACGCGTCCTTCGTGCAGTCGATTGCGAACTGTTTGTGTCGACACACGGGTTTGCAGTGACCGAGCCGTAACTAACCTGTCCAGCAGAGCTGTAGTGACGATGTAGCGGTCCTCTCTGGCTGTTGTGCAGTGATGACGGCTTTGACCTGGTCTACTGTCATAAGAGTTCGTCTCCTGGTAGCGTCGCCAAAGTCGACTGGTGACGCTTGGTGACATACCAACGCGCTGTGCCACCTTACTTTGGGTCTAGCCATCCTCCAGCATTTGGACCATCCTGGCCACCTCGTTTTCTGTCGGATGGCGACTGACTGCTTGGGTACACAACATGAAGGTATACACTGACAAAACAAGCCACAAAGGATCCATGGTGGTGTTTATTTCGAGAATTAATGAGGCATGCATAGTTTCACGTAACAGCCTTATATCGGGTACCTTGAGTTGTATTCGCCTTGAGTGAAGTGAGTTTCGTTTGAGTTGCTTCAAACTTCACTCGAAAGCTTAAAAATACACTATAAAAACAAACGAAAAACAAACAAAGGTTTTTGAATTTAGTGCAAAGCTACTCGAGGGCTATCTGCGCTAACCTTCCCTAATTCAGCAGTGTAAGACTAGAGGGAAGGCAGCTAGTCATCACCACCCACCACTAACTCTTGGGCTACTCTTTTAACAACGAATAGTGAGATTGACCGTCGCATTCAACGCCTCCACGGCTGAAAGGGCAAGCATGTTCGGTGTGACGGGGATTCGAACTCTCAACCTTCAGATTTTGAGTGGAGCGCTTTAACCTTCTGGCCATGCTGGGCCCAGTTTGTATAAAGAAAATTAATTTTAACATATTCTGTCGAGTACGATGGGATTCAGTTTTAGTAAGAGCTTGAGGTTTTTCTTGGTCAGACTTCCAGTTAAATTCTATAGATTTTCAGTAACATAAGTCGTTTTTGTTAGAAATGGTTAAAGCACGTATACAGTATAAAGTATTATTTGGAAACCATTTAATTATTGAAATGTATGGAAAACTCGTTGTGTTATATGAACAGTTCAGTTCCCTTGATGAGATAGTGATATGTTTACAAGCTTCTAACAGTTCAGTTCCCTTGATGAGACAGTGATATGTTTACAAGCTTCTAACAGTTCAGTTCCCTTGATGAGATAGTGATATGTTTACAAGCTTCTAACAGTTGAATTCCCTTGATGAGATAATGATATGTTTACAAGCTTCTAACAGTTGAATTCCCTTGATGAGATAGTGATATGTTTACAAGCTTCGAACAGTTCAAGTTCCCTGATGAGACAGTGGTAATGTTACAGACTTAGACTTGAACTATTCTAAGTCTGTAACATTACCATTGTCTCATCAAGAGACTTGAACTGTTCTAAGTCTCCTGATGAGACAGTGGTACTTTTACAGATTTATAACCTCAACATCCGAAACTCAATTCCCAGCAGTAGGCACAGCAGCTATCCAACATGATTTTACTCTAAAAACCAAACGTGGAAGCAACAGAGTAAAAAAGGTGTATAAAAGAGTATTATGTAAACACGTATTAAACAATGTCTTCAGTAGCTAGTGTATCTAGTGACATTGAAGCAAACATCTTTAATAAGGTTTAATCTTTTAAATTAATAAATAAACAATTCCATGAAGTTACGTATAACTAGTATAAATAATGCCTGTATTATTAAATAATGGAATATTTTATTCTAAAGATGTTCACACATTCACTAAAAGTGTCGTCAAAGGACAACATTGGTTTTAGTTTTGTTTCTATAGACCATTAATGAATGTTACTACAGAAAATTTTAATTACATTAAAAATAAATACTAGACCAATGTGGAGGTGTCTTCCGATGTACAGAAAGATCCTAACAAAACCATTTTATTATGGTACCTAATGTCATGAAACTAACCCTTAGTATATAAAGGATAATCAGTAACGCACTACACGGATTCAGTGCACGTGACTGGCACGAGAAATCGAAATTCGTCACTGAAATTACTGAAGCAACCTCATTTACGGTAATAGCGCTTCAAGAAATGTTGTATAAATAAAAAAATCGATTGCCAATACTTGTTTTGTTGATTTAAAAAAAAACTGAAAACATAGTTATGAATGATGATTAAATTTTAAACATTTTAAAATCGTATTTGTGGTTGTTTTAAAAATACAGAATTATTTGTATAACAATTACGTTATGGAACGTGTACATAGAACTTTAATTGTCATTAGAAATTTGAAAGACACGTACCTTACATAGAGTAGATATTTGTTAATTTCAAACTACAACACTATAGCCATGAGAACCATTGTTATCAAATAATGATCCACATGTTGATAGTAATTACCATACTTTGTTCTTATTGAAGTCAGATACCTGATTATTAGTCACGAGATCGAAATATCAAAGGATTGATCAGTCAGTCTGAGCTATTAGAACTCCATGTTTATAGAGTAACATAACGCATATGGCAGTTGTTGAAGGTGGACAGACCTCAATATTCTGTGATATAGTATTTTTAAAGTTACACCTGATAGGAAACATTATGAGTTTGTTTGTACTCCTCGCACAAAACGAACAGGCTTTAGTTTGCTTCAACCTCACTAAATTGTTCAAACATTTCCAGAAGAATAGAGAATCACTGACCGGTGTGGCCTAATGTTCTCACAAGACGTCAACACCTTTAACTTGTACATTGGTTCTTAGTAGTCTTGACCAATCTCATTAAGCGACTCCAGACATTAAAGATATCTTAAGAAAATCGTGCCTAAGAGATGGTTGACAACAGCTTTCTATTTGTGGCTATCATACTTATATTGTAAAAAAACTTGTGAACTGTAAAAACGTAAAGCTACTTTCGTTTAACTGAATAGGAAAATGTCCAGTCGTTTGTAATTAAGGTCATGAAAGGACTAATTGGTGAAACAACGAGATGATATTTAATAACCATGGTTCTGCCTGAATATTAGAAATTGTAATTTTCTTGTAACTGAGTATACATCAAGAAAATATGTTGTTGTTCAAAAAGAACCATCACGAGAAATAGGTAAAAACACAGTTTAAAATGTTCCTGAGAGAACGTGTAAATACGCCTGAATTATAAAGATCATACTCATTTGGTATTCTTTCGTAAAAGAATGTTATTATGTGTGAATTCTGTATTTTAGTGTTAAATATCCTGACCTACAAAAATGATAATATTAATGCATCTAGAAAAAGATAACTTTCAGATATTTTATTTTACAAGAATGAAACTATTTATACTCTTTTACAAGAATGAACAATTTTTACATTGTTTTACAAGAATGAAACTACTTATTTATACTGTTTTACAAGAATAAAACTATTTTTATGCTGTTTTACAAGAATGAAACTATTTATTTATACAGTTTTACAAGAATGAAACTACTTAAATCTTCTGTTCCTGGAGAATGGTTTCTGCTAAAGGAAGTTCCAAGACTTACATACAAAGAGTCTGGCCAACTTGGGTGCTGAACTATTTGGCTGTGGTTGGCTGTAACTGAACACCTGATTCACACAAGCCTTGTTATTACCATTTAGAGCAGCAGTGGGCAACTTATTTTTCATATTGGCCACATATGTGGCCAATGTAAACAACGTTGGCCACACTATTAAAAAAAAAACAAATTGAAAGTTGTTAGTTTAATCAAAATAATTACATTTCAACTAACCTTCAATGTGTAAATTGATGGGGGTTTTCATCTCCAAGTTTCATGAAATTTGGTTTAATATCTATGCTTAATGAGCATCTTAGTTCTGCCTCTAAATTTATGTCAGTAAGCTGAGATCTCTATCTAGACTTCAGAAAATCTAGCGTAGAAAATGTTGACTCACACATCCATGTGGATCCAAACATGGAAAATAATTTTGAGGTTGCTATTTTTCAATATGGAAGACTCTCATTTATCAGAATAGTGAGCCACATCTCTCTGATAGAACATTTTTGTTTACCTTTTATGTGGGCCTAGCATGGCCAGGTGGGTTAAGGGGCTCGCAAATTTGAATCCCCGTCGCACTAAACATCTGAGCATATACATCTTTCTGATGCAAAATGCAATGGAAAGATAGCAGTGTGGACTTCACATTATTTTCAATTAAATGCTGCTTCAAAAAAGAAACAAATCCTAATTTTGCTCCAGTCATGGTGGGAGCACCGTCTGCTGTGACAGAAACCAGTTTTTGTAAAATCCAGATTGAATTTTTTTGACATTTCAAGAATTTTTTAAATATGTTTTTACCACATGTTCGATCTCGTAATCCACAAAGGTCAAGCATTTCTTCCCTCAGTTGAAGATCTAAAGTTACATATCGAACCCAAAATATCAACTCTACAGTGTCACTAACATCTGTTGATTCATCTAGTGCTGAAGAAAAATATAAATAGTCTTTTAGTTGTTCAAACAACTGATTTTCTATGTCTTTCACTAACTCTAGCATTCTGTGGACAATTGTTCTGTGACTTATTGCAAATTATTTATCTTTTGAAGAATATCATATTTTATTTTTGAATCATAATTCTCCAACAGAGTTTCAATGACCACAATCAATATTTCTTTTAGTTGTTCAACATCAGAATTTTTTTTTGAGCTGGAATCCAAGCTATTTTATAGCTAGCTAACATAACTAATTCTACCGGTGATAAAAAGTCTTTTTAGATCTCTCTTTTGTTCATGAAGTTGTGCTTTCAGAGAGCTCGTTTCATTCATATGATATTTGCTATCAACTGGAAATTGTACATCAAATTTGTTGTAAAAGTTGTTAAAGTGTTGCTTAAGGTTGTATACTTTATTATTCCTAAAACCTTCGATACACAAAACACACACTGACTTATTATTTACTTCAATCACTACAAATTTCAACTCCCAACTTTCATTAAGTTCTCGTGTCACGTTTTTCCAGTCACGCATCATTCTGTTTTCATCAGTAATACCAGAATAAATTAAATTGTCTTTATTTTCTGAGTGTTCACCATCATCTGGATTATTTCATTTTCGAATTGTATACTTATCCATGTTATGGGATTTAAAGCAAAATATATTTAAATGCTTGAAAGTTGCACAATAAAAGTATGTTTGCAAGTGCATGCAAAACTACATACGCTTGATAACAAACATATAAATCAGACTGACGTTACAAAATGAGCAGAGTCTGTGGCAGTGATGAAGCGTGAGACATCAGCAATGACGTTAGGCAGTGCAGTTTTTAATTATCAAATTTGCGATAAGAAAATAAATGATGGAAAAAGTTGATTCCTAAACTCGATCTGGCCACAATTGTGCTATCCACTGGCCACATGTGGCGAGTGGCCATGGAGTTGTCCACCCCTGACTTAGAGGTATGTAGTTACCTCTAGCATATGATACAAGCCGTGCTTACGACAGTCAGAGTTAGAAGCCTCATTGCCTAGTATGGGGATGCTCGGATTGTCCCGGATCGGTTGTTGTTATCGTCAATTTCAAGATATGTCGATCGGCGTAAACTGTGAGGAAATATTTGACAGGTTAACTGAAACGTTACAGTCAGTTCATTTCTGTGTGAGTTAATTAGCTAAAGTAACATTAGGACTAAATTTGTTGTAACGTAAACTGTTCCTTACGTTAGGGTAGAGGATAGATTTATGCTACTTTAGCTTGATGTTAGGTCATCAAAGTCAAAATTTGAGGACAAGTAAAGACACTCACGTCGGACTAATATTTTGCATATACAGCGTAGGGACCGTGAAATTGCATGTTGTGTAATGGGAGTGTGCTACAATGTAACAAATTTGAAATAAGAAATACCCGAGGTTATTTTACAGTTAAAGGAATGCTGTGACGTTTCATGAAAGTTTGTGAAATATGGGGTCATGTTCAAAGAAGCCTTGAGCTTTAAGTAAAGCTGAAAGGCCTATATCGTAGTGGAGGGAACAGGAGAGGATTCCCACTGGCAAAAAATCGTAGAAGATTTGAAAGTTTCGTAAATTTGAAGAGAAAACCTATATCCGAAATGTCCACTTTTTTCTTAGAAGATTCAATCGTATGTTTTCCCTATTGAGATTTATCCACCCCAATTTAAAACCCGTCACCCTTTACCTAAGTACTTTTGGAAATGAGCCGTTTTCTTTGTGAAAATCCATTGAAACCAAACCCTAGTGGCTATCCAGCATCCACCAAGTGATTCACCGGTAACATCAAACTAACTTTATATTTGTTGGTGGGAGGCGTGCTTATAAAGTATTTAATACGACTTTACTGACGAGGGTGCAAATTTTCATTGTCAAACTAAACTTTTGTCAAAGCCGTAGGTTATGTCTTTTGTCTCACTTCTCGATCACAAAACTTTGACCCACTGCACTGAAACTTCGAATTATTCCATAAATGAATACAGCTGATCTCGAGTATTGAAAATATAGGATAACAACATGTCTCCTGTTATTGAATTGGTCCCTCTATAGTTACCTGTCGTTCAGAAGGAGGGCGTCTCTTAAGGGTAGTGTAATCCCATGAGAATAATGTTTTCCCCTAAAGTAATACCGGATTAGTTATTATAAAGAAGATGTGTAAGTTTGAATTTAACATAGATGTTTAAACAGGAGACACACTGACCTTTCCGTTAATACCAAGAGACTGTGTAAGTTTGAATTCAACATAGATGTGTAAACAGGAGACATACTGACCTTTCCGTTAATACCGAGAGGCTGTGTAAGTTTGAATTCAACATAGATGTGTAAACAGGAGACACACTGACCTTTCCGTTAATAACGAGAGACTGTGTAAGTTTGAATTCAACATAGATGTGTAAACAGGAGACATACTGACCTTTCCGTTAATACCAAGAGACTGTGTAAGTCTGAATTCAACATAGATGTGTAAACAGGAGACACACTGACCTTTCCGTTAATACCAAGAGACTGTGTAAGAAATTCAACATAGATGTGTAAACAGGAGACACACTGACCTTTCCGTTAATACCAAGAGACTGTGTAAGTTTGAATTCAACATAGATGTGTAAACAGGAGACACACTGACCTTTCTGTTAATACCGAGAGGCTGTGTAAGTTTGAATTCAACATAGATGTGTAAACAGGAGACACACTGACCTTTCCGTTAATAACGAGAGACTGTGTAAGTTTAACTTCAACATAGATGTGTAAACAGGAGACACACTGACCTTTCTGTTAATACCGAGAGGCTGTGTAAGTTTAACTTCAACATAGATGTGTAAACAGGAGACACACTGACCTTTCCGTTAATACCAAGAGACTGTGTAAGTTTGAATTCAACATAGATGTGTAAACAGGAGACACACTGAACTTTCCGTTAATACCAAGAGACTGTGTAAGTTTGAATTCAACATAGATGTGTAAACAGGAGACACACTGACTTTTCGGTTAATACCAAGAGACTGTGTAAGTTTGAATTCAACATAGATGTTTAAACAGGAGACACACTAACCTTTCTGTTAATACTGAGAGGCTGTGTAAGTTTAAATTCAACATAGATGTGTAAACAGGAAACACACTGATCTTTCCGTTAATACCGAGAGGCTGTGTAAGTTTAAATTCAACATAGATGTGTAAACAGGAGACACACTGACCTTTCCGTTAATACCGAGAGGCTGTGTAAGTTTGAATTCAACATAGATGTGTAAACAGGAGACACACTGACCTTTCCGTTAATACCAAGAGACTGTGTAAGTTTGAATTCAACATAGATGTGTAAACAGGAGACACACTGACCTTTCCGTTAATACCAAGAGACTGTGTAAGTTTGAATTCAACATAGATGTGTGAACAGGAGACACACTGACCTTTCCGTTAATACCGAGAGACTGTGTAAGTTTGAATTCAACATAGATGTGTAAACAGGAGACACACTGACCTTTCCGTTAATACCAAGAGACTGTGTAAGTTTGAATTCAACATAGATGTGTAAACAGGAGACACACTGACCTTTCCGTTAATACCAAGAGACTGTGTAAGTTTGAATTCAACATAGATGTGTAAACAGGAGACACACTGACCTTTCCGTTAATACCGAGAGACTGTGTAAGTTTGAATTCAACATAGATGTTTAAACAGTAGACACACTGACCTTTCCGTTAATACCGAGAGGCTGTGTAAGTTTGAATTCAACATAGATGTGTAAACAGGAGACACACTGACCTTTCCGTTAATACCAAGAGACTGTGTAAGTTTGAATTCAACATAGATGTGTAAACAGGAGACACACTGACCTTTCCGTTAATACCAAGAGACTGTGTAAGTTTGAATTCAACATAGATGTGTGAACAGGAGACACACTGACCTTTCTGTTAATACCGAGAGGCTGTGTAAGTTTGAATTCAACATAGATGTGTAAACAGGAGACACACTGACCTTTCCGTTAATAACGAGAGACTGTGTAAGTTTAAATTCAACATAGATGTGTAAACAGGAGACACACTGACCTTTCTGTTAATACCGAGAGGCTGTGTAAGTTTAACTTCAACATAGATGTGTAAACAGGAGACACACTGACCTTTCCGTTAATACCAAGAGACTGTGTAAGTTTGAATTCAACATAGATGTGTAAACAGGAGACACACTGACCTTTCCGTTAATACCAAGAGACTGTGTAAGTTTGAATTCAACATAGATGTGTAAACAGGAGACACACTGACCTTTCCGTTAATACCAAGAGACTGTGTAAGTTTGAATTCAACATAGATGTGTAAACAGGAGACACACTGACCTTTCCGTTAATACCGAGAGGCTGTGTAAGTTTAAATTCAACATAGATGTGTAAACAGGAGACACACTGACCTTTCCGTTAATACCGAGAGGCTGTAATTCAACATAGATACCGAGTGTAAACAGGAGACACACTGACCTTTCCGTTAATACCAAGAGACTGTGTAAGTTTGAATTCAACATAGATGTGTAAACAGGAGACACACTGACCTTTCCGTTAATACCAAGAGGCTGTGTAAGTTTGAATTCAACATAGATGTGTAAACAGGAGACACACTGACCTTTCCGTTAATACCAAGAGACTGTGTAAGTTTGAATTCAACATAGATGTGTAAACAGGAGACACACTGACCTTTCCGTTAATACCAAGAGACTGTGTAAGTTTGAATTCAACATAGATGTGTAAACAGGAGACACACTGACCTTTCCGTTAATACCAAGAGACTGTGTAAGTTTGAATTCAACATAGATGTGTAAACAGGAGACACACTGACCTTTCCGTTAATACCAAGATGTGTAAACAGGAGACTGTGTAAGTTTGAATTCAACATAGATGTGTAAACAGGAGACACACTGACCTTTCCGTTAATACCAAGAGACTGTGTAAGTTTGAATTCAACATAGATGTGTAAACAGGAGACACACTGACCTTTCCGTTAATACCTTTCTGTGTAAGTTTGAATTCAACATAGATGTGTAAACAGGAGACACACTGACCTTTCCGTTAATACCAAGAGACTGTGTAGGCTGTGTAAGTTTGAATTCAACATAGATGTGTAAACAGGAGACACACTGACCTTTCCGTTAATACCGAGAGGCTGTGTAAGTTTGAATTCAACATAGATGTGTAAACAGGAGACACACTGACCTTTCCGTTAATACCAAGAGACTGTGTAAGTTTGAATTCAACATAGATGTGTAAACAGGAGACACACTGACCTTTCCGTTAATACCAAGAGACTGTGTAAGTTTGAATTCAACATAGATGTGTAAACAGGAGACACACTGACCTTTCCGTTAATGAAACAGAGACTGTAAAATTCAACATAGATGTGTAAACAGGAGACACACTGACCTTTCCGTTAATAGAGACTGTGTAAGTTTAAATTCAACATAGAGAAACAGGACTGTGTAAGTTTGAATTCAACATAGATGTGTAAACAGGAGACACACTGACCTTTCCGTTAATACCGAGAGAGACTGTGTAAGTTTGAATTCAACATAGATGTGTAAACAGGAGACACACTGACCTTTCCGTTAATACCAAGAGACTGTGTAAGTTTGAATTCAACATAGATGTGTAAACAGGAGACACACTGACCTTTCCGTTAATACCAGAGACTGACAACATAGATGTGTAAACAGGAGACACACTGACCTTTCCGTTAATACCAAGAGACTGTGTAAGTTTGTTCAACATAGATGTTTGAATGACCTTTCCGTTAATATAGATGTGTAAGTTTGAATTCAGGATAGATGTGTAAACAGGACACACTGACCTTTCCGTTAATACCAAGAGACTGTGTAAGTTTGAATTCAACATAGATGTGTAAACAGGAGACACACTGACCTTTCCGTTAATACCAAGAGACTGTGTAAGTTTGAATTCAACATAGATGTGTAAACAGGAGACACACTGACCTTTCCGTTAATACCAAGAGACTGTGTAAGTTTGAATTCAACATAGATGTGTAAACAGGAGACACACTGACCTTTCCGTTAATACCAAGAGACTGTGTAAGTTTGAATTCAACATAGATGTGTAAACAGGAGACACACTGACCTTTCCGTTAATACCAGAGAGACTGTGTAAGTTTGAATTCAACATAGATGTGTAAACAGGAGACACACTGACCTTTCCGTTAATAATTCAACATAGAGAGACTGTGTAAGTTTGAATTCAACATAGATGTGTAAACAGGAGACACACTGACCTTTCCGTTAATACCGAGAGACTGTGTAAGTTTGAATTCAACATAGATGTGTAAACAGGAGACACACTGACCTTTCCGTTAATACCAAGTGTAATTTGAATTCAACATAGATGTGTAAACAGAGACTGACCTTTCCGTTAATACCAAGAGACTGTGTAAGTTTGAATTCAACATAGATGTGTAAACAGGAGACACACTGACCTTTCCGTTAATACCAAGAGACTGTGTAAGTTTGAATTCAACATAGATGTGTAAACAGGAGACACACTGACCTTTCCGTTAATACCGAGAGAGACTGTGTAAGTTTGAATTCAACATAGATGTGTAAACAGGAGACACACTGACCTTTCCGTTAATACCAAGAGACTGTGTAAGTTTGAATTCAACATAGATGTGTAAACAGGAGACACACTGACCTTTCCGTTAATACCAAGAGACTGTGTAAGTTTGAATTCAACATAGATGTGTAAACAGGAGACACACTGACCTTTCCGTTAATACCGAGAGACTGTGTAAGTTTGAATTCAACATAGATGTTTAAACAGGAGACACACTGATGTGTAAACAGGAGACACACTGACCTTTCCGTTAATACCAAGAGACTGTGTAAGTTTGAATTCAACATAGATGTGTAAACAGGAGACACACTGACCTTTCCGTTAATAAGTTTGAATTCCATAGAGAGGAGACTGTGTAAGTTTGAATTCAACATAGATGTGTAAACAGGAGACACACTGACCTTTCCGTTAATACCAAGAGACTGTGTAAGTTTGAATTCAACATAGATGTGTAAACAGGAGACACACTGACCTTTCCGTTAATACCAAGAGACTGTGTAAGTTTGAATTCAACATAGATGTGTAAACAGGAGACACACTGACCTTTCCGTCAACATAACATAGATGTGTAAACAGGAGACACACTGACCTTTCCGTTAATACCAAGAGACTGTGTAAGTTTGAATTCAACATAGATGTGTAAACAGGAGACACACTGACCTTTCCGTTAATACCAAGAGACTGTGTAAGTTTGAATTCAACATAGATGTGTAAACAGGAGACACACTGACCTTTCCGTTAATACCAAGAGACTGTGTAAGTTTGAATTCAACATAGATGTGTAAACAGGAGACACACTGACCTTTCCGTTAATACCAAGAGAATTCTGATGTAAGTTTTAATACCGAGAGACTGTGTAATTCAACATAGATGTGTAAACAGGAGACACACTGACCTTTCCGTTAATACCGAGAGACTGTGTAAGTTTGAATTCAACATAGATGTGTAAACAGGAGACACACTGACCTTTCCGTTAATACCGAGAGACTGTGTAAGTTTAAATTCAACATAGATGTGTAAACAGGAGACACACTGACCTTTCCGTTAATACCAAGAGACTGTGTAAGTTTGAATTCAACATAGATGTGTAAACAGGAGACACACTGACCTTTCCGTTAATACCAAGAGACTGTGTAAGTTTGAATTCAACATAGATGTGTAAACAGGAGACACACTGACCTTTCCGTTAATACCGAGAGACTGTGTAAGTTTGAATTCAACATAGATGTGTAAACAGGAGACACACTGACCTTTCCGTTAATACCGAGAGACTGTGTAAGTTTAACTTCAACATAGATGTGTAAACAGGAGACACACTGACCTTTCCGTTAATACCGAGAGACTGTGTAAGTTTAAATTCAACATAGATGTGTAAACAGGAGACACACTGACCTTTCCGTTAATACCGAGAGACTGTGTAAGTTTGAATTCAACATAGATGTGTAAACAGGAGACACACTGACCTTTCCGTTAATACCAAGAGGAAGTTTGAATTCAACATAGATGTGTAAACAGGAGACACACTGACCTTTCCGTTAATACCAAGAGACTGTGTAAGTTTGAATTCAACATAGATGTGTAAACAGGAGACACTGTGTAAGTTTAAATTCAACATGTGTACCTTTCCGTTAATACCAGAGACTGTGTAAGTTTGAATTCAACATAGATGTGTAAACAGGAGACACACTGACCTTTCCGTTAATACCGAGAGGCTGTGTAAGTTTGAATTCAACATAGATGTGTAAACAGGACACTGACCTTTCCGTTAATACCACTGTGTAAGTTTGAATTCAACATAGATGTGTAAACAGGAGACACACTGACCTTTCCGTTAATACCAAGAGACTGTAAGTTTGAATTCAACATAGATGTGTAAACAGGAGACACACTGACCTTTCCGTTAATACCGAGGAGGCTGTATAAGTTTGAGATAGATGTGTAAACTGTGTAAGTTTTTCCGTTAATTCAACATAGATGTGTAAACAGGAGACACACTGACCTTTCCGTTAATACCAGAGAGACTGTGTAAGTTTGAATTCAACATAGATGTGTAAACAGGAGACACACTGACCTTTCCGTTAATACCGAGAGACTGTGTAAGTTTGAATTCAACATAGATGTGTAAACAGGAGACACACTGACCTTTCCGTTAATACCGAGAGACTGTGTAAGTTTGGAGACACACTGACCTTTCCGTTAATACATAGATGTGTAAGTTTGAATTCAGATGTGTAAACAGGAGACACACTGACCTTTCCGTTAATAACATAGAGAGACTGTGTAAGTTTGAATTCAACATAGATGTGTAAACAGGAGACACACTGACCTTTCCGTTAATACCGAGAGACTGTGTAAGTTTGAATTCAACATAGATGTGTAAACAGGAGACACACTGACCTTTCCGTTAATACCAGAGAGACTGTGTAAGTTTAATTCAACATAGATGTGTAAACAGGAGACACACTGACCTTTCCGTTAATACCGAGAGACTGTGTAAGTTTGAATTCAACATAGATGTGTAAACAGGAGACACACTGACCTTTCCGTTAATACCAAGAGACTGTGTAAGTTTGAATTCAACATAGATGTGTAAACAGGAGACACACTGACCTTTCCGTTAATATCCAGAGACTGTGTAAGTTTGAATTCAACATAGATGTGTAAACAGGAGACACACTGACCTTTCCGTTAATACCAAGAGACTGTGTAAGTTTGAATTCAACATAGATGTGTAAACAGGAGACACACTGACCTTTCCGTTAATACCAAGAGACTGTGTAAGTTTAAATTCAACATAGATGTGTAAACAGGAGACACACTGACCTTTCCGTTAATACCGAGAGACTGTGTAAGTTTGAATTCAACATAGATGTGTAAACAGGAGACACACTGACCTTTCCGTTAATACCAAGAGACTGTGTAAGTTTGAATTCAACATAGATGTGTAAACAGGAGACACACTGACCTTTCCGTTAATACCAAGAGACTGTGTAAGTTTGAATTCAACATAGATGTGTAAACAGGAGACACACTGACCTTTCCGTTAATACCGAGAGACTGTGTAAGTTTGAATTCAACATAGATGTGTAAACAGGAGACACACTGACCTTTAATACACTGTGTAAGTTTGAATTCAACATAGATGTGTAAACAGGAGACACACTGACCTTTCCGTTAATACCGAGAGAGACTGTGTAAGTTTGAATTCAACATAGATGTGTAAACAGGAGACACACTGACCCGTTTGTGTAAGTTTGAATTCCGTTAATACCAGTGTTACACAGACCTTTCCGTTAATACCAGACTGTGTAAGTTTGAATTCAACATAGATGTGTAAACAGGAGACACACTGACCTTTCCGTTAATACAAGAGACTGTGTAAGTTTGAATTCAACATAGATGTGTAAACAGGAGACACACTGACCTTTCCGTTAATACCAAGAGACTGTGTAAGTTTGAATTCAACATAGATGTGTAAACAGGAGACACACTGAATACCTTTTTGAATTCAACCACACTGTTAATAAGTTTGAATTCAACATAGAGACTGTGTAAGTTTGAATTCAACATAGATGTGTAAACAGGAGACACACTGACCTTTCCGTTAATACCGAGAGGCTGTGTAAGTTTGAATTCAACATAGATGTGTAAACAGGAGACACACTGACCTTTCCGTTAATACCGAGAGACTGTGTAAGTTTGAATTCAACATAGATGTGTAAACAGGAGACACACTGACCTTTCCCAAGAGACTGTGTAATTTGAATTCAACATAGATGTGTAAACAGGAGACACACTGACCTTTCCGTTAATACCAAGAGACTTGTAAGTTTGAATTCAACATAGATGTGTAAACAGGAGACACACCTTTCCGTTACCTGTGTAAGTTTGAATTCAATACCACACTGAGAATACTGTGTAAGTTTGAATTCAACATAGATGTGTAAACAGGAGACACACTGACCTTTCCGTTAATACCAAGAGACTGTGTAAGTTTAAATTCAACATAGATGTGTAAACAGGAGACACACTGACCTTTCCGTTAATACCGAGAGGCTGTGTAAGTTTGAATTCAACATAGATGTGTAAACAGGAGACACACTGACCTTTCCGTTAATACCAAGAGACTGTGTAAGTTTGAATTCAACATAGATGTGTAAACAGGAGACCTTTCCGTTAATACCAAGAGACTGTGTAAGTTTGAATTCAACATAGATGTCAGGAGACACACTGACCTTTCCGTTAATACCAAGAGACTGT
Source organism: Tachypleus tridentatus (assembly GCF_004210375.1). NCBI lineage: Eukaryota > Metazoa > Arthropoda > Merostomata > Xiphosura > Limulidae > Tachypleus > Tachypleus tridentatus. Next base: position 158,932,283 of record NC_134832.1, on the reverse strand, counting down.
GTAAGTTTGAATTCAACATAGATGTGTAAACAGGAGACACACTGACCTTTCCGTTAATACCAAGAGACTGTGTAAGTTTGAATTCAACATAGATGTGTAAACAGGAGACACACTGACCTTTCCAGGTTAATGACCTTTCCGTTAATACCAGAGACTGTGTAAGTTTGAATTCAACATAGATGTGTAAACAGGAGACACACTGACCTTTCCGTTAATACCGACAGGTTTGAGAACATAGATGTGTAAACACACACTGACCTTTCCGTTAATACCAGACACAGAGACTGTGTAAGTTTGAATTCAACATAGATGTGTAAACAGGAGACACACTGACCTTTCCGTTAATACCAAGAGAGAAGTTTGTTCAAGTTTGAACACACTGACCTTTCCGTTAATATAGAGACTGTGTAAGTTTGAATTCAACATAGATGTTTAAACAGGGACTGACCTTTCCGTTAATACCAAGAGACTGTGTAAGTTTGAATTCAACATAGATGTGTAAACAGGAGACACACTGACCTTTCCGTTAATACCATAGAGTGTAAACAGAGACTGTGTAATACCGTTTGAATTCAACATAGATGTGTAAACAGGAGACACACTGACCTTTCCGTTAATACCAAGAGACTGTGTAAGTTTGAATTCAACATAGATGTGTAAACAGGAGACACACTGACCTTTCCGTTAATACCAAGAGACTGTGTAAGTTTGAATTCAACATAGATGTGTAAACAGGAGACACACTGACCTTTCCGTTAATACCAAGAGACTGTGTAAGTTTGAATTCAACATAGATGTGTAAACAGGAGACACTGACCTTTCCTTAATACCGTGTGTAAATTACAACATAGATGTGTAAACAGGAGACACACTGACCTTTCCGTTAATACCGAGTTGTGTAAGTTCAACAACATAGATGTGTAAACAGGAGACACACTGACCTTTCCGTTAATACCGAGAGACTGTGTAAGTTTGAATTCAACATAGATGTGTAAACAGGAGACACACTGACCTTTCCGTTAATACCAAGAGACTGTGTAAGTTTGAATTCAACATAGATGTGTAAACAGGAGACACACTGACCTTTCCGTTAATACCAAGAGACTGTGTAAGTTTGAATTCAACATAGATGTGTAAACAGGAGACACACTGACCTTTCCGTTAATACCAAGAGGCTGTAATTTGAATTCAACATAGATGTGTAAATAGGAGACACACTGACCTTTCCGTTAATACCAAGAGACTGTGTAAGTTTGAATTCAACATAGATGTGTAAACAGGAGACACACTGACCTTTCCGTTAATACCAAGAGACTGTGTAAGTTTGAATTCAACATAGATGTGTAAACAGGAGACACACTGACCTTTCCGTTAATACCAAGAGACTGTGTAAGTTTGAATTCAACATAGATGTGTAAACAGGAGACACACTGACCTTTCCGTTAATACCGAGAGACTGTGTAAGTTTGAATTCAACATAGATGTGTAAACAGGAGACACACTGACCTTTCCGTTAATACCAAGAGACTGTGTAAGTTTGAATTCAACATAGATGTGTAAACAGGAGACACACTGACCTTTCCGTTAATACCAAGAGACTGTGTAAGTTTGAATTCAACATAGATGTGTAAACAGGAGACACACTGACCTTT